>NC_057810.1:5272662-5572662 GCF_018294505.1 Triticum aestivum
CCGTCTCCAGGGGCGGACGGCGCGGCAGCAGGTGCGCCGTCCGAGCCCAAGGTATGCGCTTCTTGTCAACCAACCCCCGAATCCCAATCCCAATCCAAATCCACATCCAATTCCTCTGAATCTGAAAACAAAAAAAAAATCGATTCTTCATTCCTTGTTGTGCTTGGCAGCGGCCGGAGACGGGGGAGCGGCCGCCGACGGGGCGGCGGCGGCGGCGGAGCACAAGTCGGTGGAGATCATGCGCAAGTTCTCGGAGCAGTACGCCCGCCGCTCCAGCACCTTCTTCTGCTCCGACAAGTCCGTCACCGCCGTCGTCATCAAGGTCCCGACCCCCCTTCCTCCTTCCTCCTACAGTAGATGTTACTCTAGTTAGAGCCTCGTTTGAATTCACCCGCACCGTCGCACTCACACCATAGACGCCGGTAGCTATTCCACCAAACCAATCAAGCAGTGTGTTCATGGCCATGGATGCTAATTAAGGTCAAACAGTGCGTTCATGGCGGTGGTACAGATGAAAAGACTTCATTTATATAACTGCACTGCTGCTGCTCTACTGATGTGATGTGATGTTCCTCCTTGATGATTCATTGCTCTGAATTAAGCTCAAACAGCCTTCATGTTCATGGCGCTACTGTAAACCAAACAAGGGTCACCTACCGGCCACGCCGATCATGTGTCCCTCCCTCTCCTTTGATGATTAATTGATCGATTGTTAACCAGAGGAAAACCCTTTTCGCAGGGGCTTGCTGACCACAAGGATCAACTCGGAGCTCCTCTCTGCCCCTGCAGGTAGTATTTAATCATCTCATGAGTCTTTTTAGAAAGTGTCGTCCATTTTGTTTCTGACAGACATGCGTTACTTGTATGCCTGCCTGAACCTGTCCCTTTGAATTTTTTTTCTTTTTCAAACCAGGCATTACGACGACAAGGCCGCCGAGGCCGCGCAAGGGTTCTGGAACTGCCCGTGCGTCCCCATGCGAGAGAGGTGAGGCCTCCCGTTTCTAACATCTCCGCCTTCTGCCATCACTTATTCTTACGCTAGCGTGCATAACAAGGATGGGGATGGGATGCCCTTTTTCTCGTCATGTTTAAATGCCAGAGATGTACCGGAGGGCTCGGTTTCAACCCCTCTTTGGCTTCTTATCATTGTCCGACATATGTTCCTTTCTGTTGCGTATATCCATTTCACATCATTAACTGTGATTTGCTGCCGGAGCACAAGTTACCCAGATGCGTATGTCCTGTGATGTTGGCATGTATTGTTGATAAATACTAGCATTACTTATGTATGGTAAACAACCGTGGCACGCAATCCGTGCCGGCTTTCAACTGGAAAGGGATTTACTAGAAATGAAAGCTCGGTTAGAATCATCTGTTCTTGACCCACTTGTGCGCAGCAGTAAACAAGCACCGTGGAATGTAAGGGGTGTCAAGTGAAAGCTCGGTCAGAATAATTGGCTCCCTCACCCACTCATGTTATTATAGTAAACAGCCATGAAACATAGTTTAGTTCCTGCTGGTATGTGACCTGGAAAGTATAAAAAGGGGAAACTTGGTCATAGCAATCCGTTTCTTCAACTTTGTCATCTGCCTTGTGCAGGAAGGAGTGCCACTGCATGCTTTTCCTTACGCCCGACAACGATTTTGCCGGAGAGGACCAGGCACGTCTCCATTCTCTTTCCGTGCTGTCGGTACCACAGCTTCAGATACTGCCTAGCTCCGTATCGTCATCTCTTTCTAACACGCAGGCGCATACTTTTTGCAGGCCATCAGCTTGGAGGAGATCAAGGAGGCGACGTCCAAGTACTAACCACACAACACCTGTTTTGCTCGAGAGGGGGCTATAGTCAGTCAGTCGGTCGTCGTTGTCGGGACCTGTGTATGTAGTATCTCTGTAACAGCAGGAAATAAGAAATGTCTGTCTGGAATGATATCTGTTGTCATCCATCCGTCTTGAGAGAAATTAAGGCCTGATGGTCGTGTTCCCGACTCGTCAATGTTGCGATTTATTGCGTGTTTGGGCTGGCGTAAAGCGTACTCCAATGAGAAGGGAGGGGAGGATGTTGTGTGAGACGTCGTCTCTGTTGCTGCTTCCTTTTTCTTCCTGAATGAATGAATGATGTGTGGGAGGGAAGCAACAGCGACGCGCCATTGCCCGTGTCCGTGGCACCCAACAAGTTGCATCTCTTCGATGTTATCATTATTATGTCTCTTTGTTATGCATCTATCTATGTGTTGCTTTTGCAACCACGCTGTTATATATATGCACGCGATTCGCTCCACGTGATGTCGACGACGATGACCGAGCGTTTGAGCGAAACCGAAAAACCAGGCTCATTTCCAGGTAACCCATCAGCAGCTGTTACCATTTGGTACACAAGAATTGTGTCTTTTTTGTTATGCATCTATGTTTGTGTTGCTTTTAACCGATCAACAACAAAAGAAGAAGAAGAAGAAGAAGAAGAAGCTGTTGTCACCTTGTAATCAGTTTTTGAGAAGCTGGACAGGAGAATTCTCAACGGGGATTAAATTAGGTTCGACGTGGTTGCAGTTAGGCTAGATAGATAGGTAGCAGAAGTCCATCACTCACTGTCCCAACCAATCTCACTCACTGACTTAAGTGTGTGTGTGTGTGTAGCTTGTGCTTCATCCTTTTTCTCTCTTTCCCACGGCTCCATCCATTATCATTCGTCACTGTCCGGGTTTTATTGCTGCAGCAGTACACACACATTACAAATAATTGTTACCTTGTTGTTGCAAATATGATGCATCCTGCTGTGGCCTCTTGTTAATCATCCATCCATTCCTTCCCTTTCCTGGGGTGCTTCTTTGCCATGGCCCCTCAGCAGGTAAGCTTCTCTCCTATCTTCTTCATGCATTTTCATTCAACAACATGCATGTCTTGAAGATGACGGTTCCCTGTGCAGGAGAGCAACAAGGACGGCGGCGCTGCCACCACGCCGACGATGGAGGAAGAAGAGGAGGACGATGAGGAGCATCATCGTCATGGCGAACGGCCGCTGCTCTCGGCGTGTGAGCAGGAGCAGGAGCAGCAGCAGGATGCCGACAAGCCATTGCCATTGCCGGCGAAGAGGAGGAGGAGCAGCAGCAGCCTGAGCAGATCATCAAGATCAGGCGAGCAGGGGTGGCAGGAGGAGGCGGCCGGGCCCGGCGCCGCCCGGTCGCTGTCCTTCTCCAGGCTCTTCAACAGCTTCAGGATGGTCACCACCTCCTCCTCTACCTTGGACATTGACGAGCTAGCTGCTGCTGAAGACGGCTGTGCAGTAAGTTGCAGTTCATCATCCATTCAGTTGATATAAAGATATGCCATGCTTGAATGATAACTGAGCTGATCATTGTGGTTTTGTTCTTGATGATGACGAAGGAGCAACGGCAATGGCCATCGCAGTCCAAGCGGCAACATCCGAAGCCACCGGTGTGCCGGACGCAGTCGATGCCGATGACGAGCATCTCCAGGAGGCTCCCCGCTCATGGCGGCAAGAAGCGGGTGGCGGACTCGAGCTCCTTGCGCCGGTTCCGGGTGTCGTCGGTGCAATTGCCATTGCCGGAGTCGGCGCCGCCACCCTCTTCGCCATCGCCGTCGGAAGAAGGAGAGGAAGAGGAGGTGGGGGAGGAGGAGGCGGTGTGCCGGATCTGCATGGTGGCGCTTCTGGAGGAGGAAGAAGAAGGAGCAGGCGACGGCGTGCTGAAGCTGGAGTGCCGGTGCAAGGGCGAGCTGGCGCTGGCTCACCGCCGCTGCGCCCTCAAGTGGTTCGGCATCAAGGGCGACCCCAACTGCGACGTCTGCGGCCACGACGTCCTCAACCTCCCCGTCACCCTCCGCCGCGTCGCCGCCCCTCCCCCACCACCACCTCCTCCCCTCACCGCCGGCAATGGCAATGGCAGCACCAGCCAAGAGGAAGAACAAGAAGCAAGAGAGAGAAGAGGGTTGAGGGGCGTGTGGCGGCATGGCACGGTGATCCTGGTGACGGTGAGCATGCTGGCCTACTTCTGCTTCCTGGAGCAGCTGCTGGTGGGCGACCACGGCAACGCGGCCGCCGCCCTCGCCGTCTCGGCGCCCTTCGCCGTCGTGCTCGGCACCTTCTCGGCGCTCACCACCGCCGGGATGGCCTCGTCGAGAAGGTACGTGTGGGCATACTCGGCGCTGCAGTTCCTGCTGGTCGTCCTCTTCACCCACCTCTTCTACCGCTACGTCAGGCTCCAGGCCGTCATCGCCATCATCCTCTCCGCCTTCGCCGGCTTCGGCGTCGCCATCTGCGCCAACGCCGTGCTCCTCCAGGCCGCCCGCTGGAGGGCCGCCGCCCGCCGCCCCCCGCCGCCGCCGTCGGACCCGGATCACCTCCATCAGACCCCTCAGCCATAGACAACATACATATACATATGTATACTCTGCTGTGCTCTACTTTATTGCTGTATATATAGTTACCAGTTCGCCAACCTTCTCCCAGATTTTGTGTATGAATGCATATAGAGTTTGAAAATACGAAGACAAGAAGATGTATGTAGTACTAAGAATTAGTGGATGGCGGCAGTTAATATTTTATTGGATTCTACAGCAGTTAATATTTGTGTTGTCAGCATACACTTGCAGCAGCCAAGGTTGGTTGATACCTAGCTTAGCCATTCCTTCCCCACCTCCTGATTTCGACATCATCGGCGCCTCCTCGTACTTGTTGTCAATGGCGTAAGTAATCCCCTACAACTCGTCCTTCGGGTTCGAGCCGGAGCTCTTCTCGCTGTCGGTGGTCGAGCCTGGGCCCTCGGCGCTGTCGGTCCGTGCCGCTGACGAGTCCGGGCGCTTGAGCTTGAAAGGGATGGCGGCATGCTTCTTGAGGAACTTGTACATCTCTACCACTGTCCGGTCCCCCTCGAAAGTTATCTGCAAGAGTTTATTTAGCCAAATGAAAGCAAAGGAACAGAATTAGTGGATGCCAATTTCAGCACCTGTGAGCTTAGCTACTTCTACAATGGCATATAAACATGAAATCCTTTCAGCAAGGTGAAGATACCAAATACGGTCAACTTCTCCTCCTCTTTCTTCAGCAGGACTACTGACGGGCGCTTTGCCTCCGGGTCGATGTGGAAAAGCTTGGCCAGATCAGGGCTGGTAGTCTGATAGAAGCTGACGGTATCTTCCAGCCTTGAGGCAGCAGCAAGCTCATTGCTGTGCACACCCTACAGCATTTGTGTTGTCAGAGTAATTAAGATTCATCGCCATACTGTATTTATGCAGTGTCCAATAAGCTATAAACATTAAAGCATACAAGCACATCTAAGATTTGTTCTGAGCACATGGAAACAGAGTATGCAGGTTGACATTTTATCTAGTAGAAGTGAGCAAGCAAAAGAATCAGGGCAATGGGAAAAATAGGTGCATTGTAATTTGGGGTAATATGGCCACATGGGCGGTTTGGCTGCAATTCAAGCTCATCTAGCATTTGAGGCAGAAGCACCCTATATCATTTGATGACAGAGTAATTCATGATTTATGAGCATGTTATATGTAAGGTCCAATAAGGTAAACATAGGAGCACATCTCAGATTTGTAGTCGGCACATGGAAACAGAATACGCAGGCTCACATTTTATCTGCCAGTAGCGTGCAAGTGCAAGCAAAAGAATGAGAAGAAGTAGGTGCATTGTAGTTTGGGGTCAATTTGGGGTAACATGGCTACATGTTCTTGGTTTGGCTGCAATTCAAGCATTGTATTCTTGGGTCAATCTGGGTCACATGGGTTGCAATTCAACCAATTTTTGGGTAACATGGTTTGCAATTGAACCAATTTTGGGGTTTGGTTGACTTTGCTGCCACTGGAAAAGGTGCATTCATTGCGTACCGAGAGGTGGTCGAGGTAGGCGAGCACGGCCACGTCGTCGCCGGTGACGACCTTCTCCGCCTCGTCGACGGTGGTGAGGTTCTGCACCGCAGGGCCCAGCTTCTTGCCGATCCAAGCGACAATGGCGTCCCTGCAGCAAAGCAAACGAAGGAGAGGAACCACACATCAGCTGGAGCAGGCAATTGGGGATCTGGGAGGCGGTTGACTGCTCACTTGGTCCTCTCGCCGGCGTAGTCCCTGGGCACGCCGTCGATGAAGAAGAGGAGGGTGGGGTAGCCCTGCACGCCGTGCGCCTGCGCCAGCTCGTGCTCCTCCGTGGCGTCCACCTTGGCCAGCGCCACGTCGACGCCCTGCTCGGCGAGGTGCGTCGCGGCGGCGGCGTAGTGGGGCGCCAGCGCGCGGCAGTGGCCGCACCAGGGCGCGTAGAACTCGACCATCACGTGGCGCCGGGCGGCGAGGACGGCGGTGAAGTTGGCGGCGGTGAGGAGGAGCACGTGGGCCTCGTCGGCCGCCGAGGGGTGGGAGTGGGAGGACTCCTCGGGCCCGTCGTCGTCGCCGAAGAGGTCCTCCTCGTCGTAGTCGGCGTCGAGGCCGGGGAAGTCCGTTGCGCCGTCCTCGGGGTCGTCGTCGGGGGTGGACGGAGCGTCGTCGTCGAGGCCGGCGTTCTTGATGAGGTACTCGAGGTCGATGTCCGGGTTGGAGGTGGGGGCTGCGGCGGAGGCGGCGAGGGGGAGGAGGAGGAAGGGGGTGGCGAGGAGAAGGAGCAGCAGGAGAGACCGGGGCGTCGGCATCGGCATCGCCGCCATGGCCGGCGGGCGAGGAGCGTGGCTGCGTGGGAGAGCGTGTGGGGAAGTGGGAGTGGGATCCGCCGGCTGGACTTGCCAAGACTCCATTTTTTTCAAGAGAGAGTCCAACACATACATGAGGACCGCGTGAACAACTCCTTGTGCTGGGCCAGGCCCAAGCAATGCCAAGATGATTAAAGATGGGCGGCGGCGGTACCCGTGGGTGTCGTATCCCTCTTGGGGGCGTCGCTGAGATCCATCTCTGTGGGCCGCCCAGGGCTCTGGGTGAAACCCCCTACCATTTCTCCGGTCTCGGCGGCGGCGACACGTCGTTGTCGTTTCTCTTCTAGGAGCATCGTCGTGGAGCCCATGTTGGCTTCGATGTGCCTAGGGCTGCAAACGACTCGAGTTCGAGCGAGTTGGACTAGCCTCAGGTCAGATTATACTAAAATTCGAGCGAGCTCAAACTGAGTGATGCTCAAGGTCGAGCCGTAGAAAAGTGGCTCGTGCTTAGCTTGTATCGATCTCGAGCTAGTTTCGAGCTAAATAATAAAACGATTTTATGAATGATGCAATTTTTCAAACATTATAGCCAACAACCCAACATAGAAAAACACTATAAAATTTGACTTATTCTCTCTCAATTAAAGACTAGCACTTGATAATTAGGGATCAATGAGCTAGAAAGATAAAAAAAATGAAGATGCGTCTGCTCTTAAAATTTGCATGTGAATAATAGGATATTTGACACAAGACTGACCACGCACCATATTGAGGCTAAATTTCTCATGCTTAGTAGGCCTCCATGTTTCCTACCAGGTAAAATTGAGAAAAATTGGACACTGCAAATTTGGCAATAATTATCCTGTTTTCTTTAAATATACATCAATATTATTTTATATAATTATATGACATCGAGCTATCGAGCTACAATCGAGCGAGCCAGTGTTGGCTCAAGATTAACTCACTTTTTTTTACCACACGGCAAGCGTGGTAAAAGCAATCTCAAATTGACAAAAAAAAGATTAACTCATTTTTCTATCGAGCAACATAAAGTGTTCATACTCAGCTCATTTCTTTTCGAGTCGATCTCGAGTGGCTCACGAGCCTTGAGCTTTTCTTGCAACCCTAGATGTACCGCGCCGCCATCAACGGACATTTTCAGACCCTAGCTTCAAGCTTCTTCAGCGCTGACGTGGAACGGTTGCACTTACCTCCTTATCTTCTACACGGGTCCTCATTGGCACCCTCCCATTCCTCGATGTCCGTGGACAGGCTCGGGCTTCATGATCCAGAGTGGAAGGGCAGGGCCCCTCTCCAGCGACAACTTCATTGTGAGTGTTTGCAAAACTAGGCCCGGTGCTTTCCCTTGGAGGCGTTGTTCCGTCTCTTGTCAGTAGTCTAGGTTACTTTGTGGTAGAATGTGGATTCTCGTGTTCTATTTTTTTTTGTTTGACCTGCTTTATAAAAGGATCTTCTCGTCTCCTGTATCGGCGGCTTTATATATAAAGTTGGGTAGAAGCCTTTTTCCATAAATTTTATTGCTCACCCTTGACTACTATAGGGATGTTATTCCAATGCTAAGTACAAATCATGTGCATATCGTCAACATATTATTGGACCCAGCTTTCAAAATAAATTTGCTAAAAGTTCAATGTATACTTGATTCTAGAAGCCTCAGTATTTGTGTTATGAAATAGTACACTAGAATCACAACTATGATAACAAATAAATTGTACGCTTAGATCTCTACCATGCTATTGTGAAATATCCATGAACACATACATAGTCAAATATATACTCCCTCTGTCCCAAAATAAGTGACTCGAGTTTGTACTAAAGTTAGTACAAAATATATACTCCCTCCATTCTTTGAAGGCTGCTCCATAGTGTTTTTTTTTTGCGCAGGCGGGTGCCTTAACCGTAGCTCGGCCACTGCATGAGACACAGTTCTACAAGTGAACATCGACAGCAATAGTGCATGCAATGACTTTGTATCTTCTGTCTTTTTTATACTATATACTAAAAAGTCCAAATATATACATCACGAGGAGATTGCACTTAAAAAATAGAATAATCAAAAAGGCTGTTTTTCTCTCGTGGAAAGATTGATTCCAGTATGCGAGCATTCTCTTGGTACTCATTCCTTCATGCAGATGCAGTGGCGTAATCGGGGGTGTGCCAGGTGTGCCATGGCACACCCAGGTTTTTGGAAAACATGTTTTCACTATGAAAAAAGTAGCTTATTTTAAGGATATGCAAGCTAATTTAAATAGACTTCAACTTTTTAAAAGTGTGCGCACCCTTCATTTTATTTCTAGGTCCGCCACTGTGCAGATGAGAAGCCGATCTTCTCTCGGTGCCCTGTCGACTGAAAATTATACATGTACAAGGATGACGTGAAGGTTGAATTCACATCACTCATGCATTGTGATTGCCTTAGTCCTCTGCCAAGATATAGCGCTTCATTCTTGCCTTACAAAGCTTTTTTGAACCCCTTTCTTAGGTTGCACGACTCAGTCATTGTCATATTGTGTAGACGGGTTCATCCAACATGAAAGAAAAGGAAAAAAATTCACCTATTAAGAATCAAGCATTGAATAAGCTTGCACTGCCGGTGAGCGTGCGACATCATTCAAGCACTCTACAGAGCTACATTGACCCGGCAGAATTGCACCCAATCTCTTGAAGAAATATCTTATTGGTTATAAAGACGAATGTTCAAAGATAGAAGTACTCAGGTTTTTGGCACTGGTCATAAAATCATAATATCCCCCATTTTTACTCATGAAAACCATGCTTGTATCCCTCCTCATCAACTTGTTACGTTGTAACGGTATTCCGATTAGATAATAATAACACAATTTGGAGCTAGCTAGTACGTCCTATATGGATCCCTACGTATCGAGGGCTAGCAATTAGCAACAATATTATTTATGGTTTTCATTCTAACTAAAGATTAATCTATTCCTGACTAAATTTATTTGTTGTATGTTCAGTCTACCAGGGCAATATTTTACACAACCTAATCACTTTCTTTACTTTGCATTGGGTAGATTCTATAAATCTAGATAACTGTTTACGAGGTTCATTTACAATGAGTCACGGGTTGCAAAGTTCTATTTTATGGCTCGCCCCAGTGTGCAATTCCTTGAACCGCCCCTGCCTGTAGCTCAATGGAGTACCCCTACCCTACTCTACCAACTTCATCGCTCTGCTGCTTTTTTTTTAAACGGAGGCAAAAGATTTGCCTCATCGATTAATTAAGCAGAAGAGAATTGCCCAGTTAATTTACGGAAAACTGGGCGAAAACCGATCGGTCTGCTGCTTTGGGTTTGTTGCATTGCGTTGCTTTGGGTTTTTTGTCTTCATATTTTGTTTAGTATACCTAACTCTGCCCCCGCGTCGCTCTTCCTGGGCGATATGAGCGGTGTCGCCGTTCCCCTCGCCTCCCGTCTTTCCCTCCCGCCGTCGCCGGAGGACGCTGCCGGCGAAGCTAGTGCGGCTGACGGCGGTGGCGGGTCCCTACTTATGGTTGTTTTTCCTGGGATTTCGACGTCACAACGAGATTGGATCTCGAGGACAAATCGAGTTTGATTCGATCCTCAACGTGCTCATGTGCGGGTTGCTAGGCAGTAAATCAATCAAGCTGCATGTGTGCTTGATTGATGGCTAGCTTTGCAGGCGTGCGAGTTCTCATCGACCGAGTCGGCGGATGGACGTGCCTTTCTGCGCTGTTCGCGTCCAGATCTGACGTGGCCAGACGCGGCACGACGGCGGCCGCCGTTGCTCCGGTTGCGATGGAGGTTGGCTGGATCTGGACGCACACCCAGGTGTGCCAGATTCGAACCCCGCCTCCCACGGTGGTTGTCAAGCCGGCTAGCCTGTCATGGAGGTGGGGCGCCCTGGATAGGATGCGACGGCCGTCGGTGTGGCTGCTACGCCGAGATCCAACGCCGTGCTGTCAGCTAGGCTCCATCGGCGACTGGGTAATTCCGGTAATGGCCTCGCTGTGGATTGTGGTGGCCACCGAAAGGTCTTCGTGAGGGTTTCTCACTCCAGATTCGGTGGTTGACTTCGGCGGCGAGATGCAAACTATGACGATGACTTGATGCAGAGGGGTGGTGGTGCAGCGGCGGCGGTCACACATCGCATGTAGCTGCTGGGATCGTGCAAAAGTGGTTGCGACAACACATGACTGATTTGATGGTGGTGCTTCTTGAGCACCCGGTCTCGAGCTCCGGGGCGAAAGCCTAGGTGACCTGAGTTGATTATGACTGGCAATGGCGATGGCTTTACATCGTGACCTTGTTGAAGGCATTGCTCGGATATTTTCGGACGGGTTTTTCAAGGTGAAAACCTAGATACTGACCTTGAATGGTTGGATCCGGTGACGGCGGCGATTGAGCGCAGCTCCCTTCCTGAAGGCGTTGCTGTTGAAGAACCTCGTCGTTTATGTGGTGCCATCAGATGATTGGTGTGAATATGATCATTGATGTAGTTTGCTGATTGTGGATCTAACCGCTCTATTTTTTTGCTCGCCTACATATAGCTTTGGTCTTATATGACTTTGCTATTTTGTGGCGTGGTCTTGTGTGCGTGCGTTGATGTTGATTGTGTGCATCCTACCTATGCAGAGGCCGGGTGTGCTCATTGTGTTTGGATCCTTTTGATGCTTCATTTTGAGTCAATAAAATTCACCCTTTGTCAAAAAAAAAAGACAAGCATTTCCAATCCGTTCAACTCAATTAATCAATTATGTCCATACATAAATATAAAAAATGCCCCATGGCATACAACAGGACTTGCTTCCTTCTTGATCGGATTATCAAACATCAGAGGGGCGGCTTCCCGTGTGAGGGTGGTATGTGATCAATGGGATTTTGTTGGCCGAAACAAACTCGGCAATCGCAGACGCTCTGAACTCGCCATCTGCAAGACACAGGTAACATTAATTATTATCCAATTTTAAGTCAAACCCCAACTCAGTACATATAATTGGAAAGCAAAGGGGCTGGCGCTGAAAGCTAAAGCAATTTAATTAGAGAAGATACCATATACGGTCAACTTGTACAACTGTTTATTGAGCAGGACTAGTGATGGGCGCTTTGCTTCTGGGTCGACATGGAAAAGCTTGACTGTAGAAGTTGACAGCCCGGTACAAACTCTTGATATCTTCCAGCCTTGAGGCAGCAGCAAGCTCATCACTGTGAGCGCCCTATATATAGCATTTGTTGATTGAGTAATCAATGATTTAAACTTGATTGAATGTATATATATGTTTGTTGATAGGCATAGTGTTGGTCTATAGGACTCTACTGTTGCCGTTTTGTCGATTTTGTTTATTTTCTTTCTGTCAAGCTTTTCTAAATTGGCCGTGTGCATCCTGATTATGCAGAGGCCGGGTGTTACTCATAATGCTTTGTATCCACTTGATACTACATTTATGAGATAATAAAAGTGCCCTTTATTGAGAAAAAAATATATGTTTGTTGGTATGTGTAATAACACATGGTTGTTATTGGTGGACTTTGCTGGGACTGGAACATACCGAGAGGGAGTCCAGGAAGGCGAGCACAGCCACGCGGCCATGGCCAGTGATGATCTTCTCGGCCTCGTCGATGGTGGTGACGTTGTGCACGTCAGGGCTCAGCCCCTGCAGCAATGGAGAAATCGCAACGATGAAGATACAGCAGCAGCCGGGCAGGCGAATGAAGAAGTATTTTCCCTGCTAGTAGTTACTTACTTGGTCCTCTCGCCATAGTAGGGGTAGTGCCTGGCCATGCCGTCGACGAAGAAGAGGACGGTGGGGTATCCGTCGACGCCGTGGGCGCGCGCGAGCTGACGGTCCTGGGTGGCGTCGACCTTGGCGAGCGTGACGTCGAGCCCCTTGTCGGCCAGGTGCGACGCGGCCGCGGCGTACACCGGGGCGAGCTTGCGGGACCAGTAGGACCAGGGCGCGTAGAAGTCGACCACGACATGGCGGCGGACGTCGAGGAAGGAGGAGAAGTTGGCTGCGGTGAGGACGACCACGTGGGCCTCGTTGACCTCCTCGGTGTACTTCCGGAGGGAGGCGTGGGATGAGGCGGAGGAGGGGTTGGGGAGGAGGACGAAGAAGGGGGTGGCGAGGAGGAGGAGGAGGACGAGAGATCGGGGCGATGGCATCAGCATCTTCGCCATGGCTGGTCGGCTATGACTATGAGTGCGTGTTGGGAAGTGCAATGGATGCAAATGCAGTAGAGAGATCAGCGGAGACTTTGAGGACTTTGAATCGAGTTCTACGGACATCGGCATCACCGCCGGCCGGCCGGCCGGCCTCGTATGGTGATGAATGCAATGAGTAGCTAGCTTCTCCTATTTGCTCCAAGGAAAAAAAAAACCGAAGGCTATCCTCCAAAGTCCAAACAGAAAAACCAAAAAATCCACTACCCAAGTCCCAATTTTTGTTTCTTGCTTGCTGGAATATTGAGCACTTTGGCAAACTCATATATGTGGTACACGTACATCTTGCCATTTTCTGAAACGCGGTTCCTTAGGAACCATGTTAGCAATAAGCTAGGATGCCAGTGTGCGGCCTTATCGACATGATTCAAATTCTAGAGTAGCAGAAGGAATGAATGAAGATTACAAGAGCCTTAGGGGCACGAGCACGAAGACTTCCTGGGTGCCATGGAGGTCAGGCTAGAGTCCGGTAGGTGAGCGATGACAGCAGCTCGTCCTGTTCGTGGTAGTGATTGTTCGATGGTCTAGGGATTTCGATGTGATTTTTATTATGTTGGGGATGCTCTACACTTCTGGTGAACCTTTATAGTAGATCTGAATCCTTTTTGCAAAAAACATCACTTCTACGAGAAGAGAGGATGAGGGGGCGCTTCAAGAAGTTGATAAAATTTTCCACAAACTTGGTAAAAGTTCGTACAGTTTGAGAATGAAAAAATTTGAATTTTTTTTTTGGAATGGACGGAGCACTTGTAGCAAGACTTGCATGGGGAGAATAGACCGAATAGTGCGTTATCTATAGAAAAAGTAGTTCTTCTTTTGGGCGACATAAGCCCAAAAAGTAGTTTGTGGAAAAAATATTCTCCATGAATTAAAAATTTAAATGTACTATATATAGTTAATCAACATTTTACCACATAAGTTGTAACATGTGGCAACTGTATGCCCAAATTAGAATCCTGGCCAGTTTATACCTCAAACTTTCATTTTGTGAAATGTTTCCCCTCATGTTACAAATTTGCACCATGCTTTATTCACTCTGAAGTTTAAATTTATGCCAAGATTTACCCTGTAAAATTTTTCCACCTTTCTTATTGGCACAAATGTAAAGCTTGGGGTAAATCCTTTCCGCATAATCCCTGTAAAAAATGCTAAAACTAACGGTACACAGTAGAAATTTTAGTATATATCATCACACAATCATAGTACAACCAGCACACACATACAATCCTCCGTACAAGGCAGGAAAGTAAATAAGAACAATCACAAGATTTACATGGGCATCATGCCGTAATCTTGATTGATCTTGATAGTATATATCATGGCATGACTTGATGGTGGTGGGTTATAACACACCACTTATTTAATCCAACCGGGAATATAAGTACCCGAACATCTCATGCCAACGGTTCCTCTTGGACGTTTGCTTCCCCATTTCCTTTTTCTGCTTGTGTCCTAAGTGGTGGTTTTGGTTGTGCATTTGGGTCAGGTAGTGGGCCTGGCAGTGGTTGTGGATTTGGATCTGGTAATGGTTCTGGGTTTGGATCAGGTTGCGGTCCAGGTAATGGCTTCGGGTTTGGGTCTGGTAATGGTTGTGGGTTTGGATTAGGTTGTGGTCCTGGTAATGGCTGAGGGTTTGGGTTTGGCTGTGGGTTCGGCAATGGTTTCGGGTTTGGGTCTGGTAATGGGTGTGGATTTGGATCAGGCTGCGGTCCTGGTAATGGCTGAGGGTTTGGGTTTGGCTGTGGGTCTGGCGATGGTTTTGGGTCTGGGTCTGGTAATGGTTGTGGGTTTGGATCAGGCTGCGGTCCTGGTAATGGCTGAGGGTTTGGGTTTGGCTGTGGGTTCGACAATGGTTTCGGGTTTGGGTCTGGTAAAGATTGTGGATTTGGATCAGGCTGCGGTCCTGGTAATGGCCGAGGGTTTGGGTTTGGCCGTGGATCTGGTAGTGGCCGCGAGTTTGGGTTAGGTTGTGGGTTCATCAACCATTGCAGGTTTTGGCCTGGCAATGGTTGTGGATTTGGGTCAGGGTGTGGTCCTGGTAATGGTTGAGCGTTTGGATCAGGTTGTGGCTCTGGCAGTGGTTGTGGGTTTGTATGAGGTTTAGGCTCGGGTAGCGGTTGCGGCTTTGGGTCTGGTCGTGGTCCTGGAAATGGTTGTGGGTCTGGTAATGGTTGAGGGTTTGGATCTGGCTGTTTTCCTGGCAGTGGTTCTAGATTTGGGTTCACCTGTGGGCCGTACTGAGGGTCTCTAGTGATCAGGTTGTGCCTCCCCGCAGCAAGAGCAAATGCTGGAAGAAGCATAAACAGCAGCGGTGATATGAGAAGAGAGGACGAGGGGCGCTTCCTCATCGTCATGGCTAAGCTTGTGTTGCTACGTATTTGCACTTGTTAGCTTTGCCTTTTGGAGACGCGGGACTGCACGCCTCCGATTATAGTGCTCCAATAGGAGGCCAATCACAACAAAAAGTTATCTAGGGAAGTTGAAGTAGTGTTCGTCCGGATAGATGTGGCGTTTTCAGTTGATCGTGGGAGAGCAACATGCAGAAGCATACAGTCGCCCGAGTTGTGAACAACCTGATCACTTTCAATAACTCTGTTGAACAGATAGCAGTGTAGTAGATGGCTGTGAGCATGGAATTTTTAAATTGTGCTAAAAATACTATTTTATTTTATGTTAATTTACGAAATTATGAAAACGTATACATGTTATGTACATTTTTGAACAGTTTAATTAAGCCATATGATGATTTGTAGGCTACACACAATATTTTTCCAGCCCAAATTCAATAGAAATAAGCCTATTTTAGATTATGTATTTGTCGTTTCTTCCCTTTGTGTAGACTACATATGAAATTGTTGATTTTTTTTTTGTATTAACACATTACATCTTTTTATTTTGAGAAAAATTTGAGGTGCAAGAATAAAGTTGTTGATAAAAAAATGAAGAATCCCGTAGGATGTTTTGTTGTACACAGATAAATCGTCGGATTTTAAACTTGAGGTTTGCATGGATGGATTTATTTTGTACGGAATCTAGTGCAAATGAGTCCTATGATTTTTTATTCTATGAATTGCTATTCTATGACTCAAACAACACATACATGAAAATTTTCTAAGGATTAGTCTCCTCCAAAATTTCATTAAAACCCCTTTGAATCCAAGAAGCCTAGCAACAAAGGTTTTTTGACAATATCGGAAAGTGACCAAAGCTAGTAGCTTTCCTATTGGACAGTGACGCACCTTTAAGTACGCGGTTTCTAATAATCACGATCAGTGCACGCCGTGCACAGTGCACTCATTCCGGTTGTAGCTGTAACTTTCACATTTCATACACCAATCACGATCAATTGCTTGTTGGTATACATGCAATGCTCCAGAAGAATAAAAAACCACTCGTATACACAGTACATATGCATGCTTGCATCTAGTTGGGCAGTAGCATGACTTTATACCTAACCTACCGATTGAATCGTATGTATAGATGAAAAGAAAAGACATCCACAGAGTACCAAGTTAAAGACGATATGACATCACAACTAGATTGGGTTGGGTGAGTGGAGTGCACTTTAATCCTTATGTGCAGCACGCGTGATGATATTTCTTCAGAGGCACTGAAGTGGGGAACAAGACGGATAGAACAAATACCAAGTGTGCTCAGAATTTGCCAGGGTGTTCTTTAGGTTGCAGCACTGCTGCCAAGGCATTTCTCCATGTAGAAGGAATAGAGGGGGGATTGGTGGAATTGTTGATGTATTACTTGAGCCTCGTGGGCATATATATGGGACTACATAATCTTCTTGGAGTACAAGATAAGCTAGAATAATTCCTAGTCTATCCTAATGGCGATACTCAGCACCCCTCCGCAATCACAATGGTAGCGACGCATACGGTGAGACTGAAGAATAATCCGAAGGTAAGCCGAAGGACATCCCTCCACAGTCGAACAGTCGATGCATCGCGGAAGTCGTGGTTGGAGTGAAAATCGACGAGGTTGCTCAAGCAACGAGTTAGCCCTTTGTGCCAATCTCGAGGTAGCCAAGAGCGTAGGGCGGTGTAGCTATGCGAGGGACGCCGTGGTCGATGTCGAGTCGGGGTGGCTGGTGTCGAGGTAGTCGTCGTGGACCGGGAAGAATAACGGTGATGACGGCGGCGGCTAGGTTAGGAGCATGGCGATGATGCTTGAAGTAGGCGAGGAAAAACCCGGTGACGGTTGTAGCACTGCTGCCAAGGCATTTCTCCAACTTCACTTTGAAGATATTTTGCTTTGCTTTGTTCCTCCATTGGTTTGTAATGAAGTTCCCGTGTTTTGTGACGTTTGCAAGTTCGCTTGAGTGTGTATACATTTGGCCAAAGTGTGCCTACATATGTCCGAGTCTTTAGTCTTTGGACCTCCTATCTAGATCTGGCTGATATAGTTTGCATCCAAGACCATAGTTTCTTTATATGTAATCGGAGGGGTGAAGGGCCCTGTTTTCTCTCATAAATAAAGAAAGAAATATAAAGTAATTGATGAACATTTGTTTGGAGCTTATGGTTATATCCTCCATTATTCAAATAACCATGACTATTGATGGATTACGTTGCCGCACCCATTCATTTGTCCAACAAAATTGTACTCCCTCCCTCTCATAATGTAAGACGTTTTTAACACTACACCAGTGTCAAAGAAGTCTTACAATATGAGACGGAGTAGTAGTAGTAGTTACCATGCATTAAAGTTAATTTTGCATGAAATGACTTATGGTCACGATTCTACATTGTTTTTTGATCAATCCACAGAGAAGCAATGTGACATTAGGGAAGAACCTGGTTAGTTTTGGCATCTGCTCTGAACTTGGTCCTCCAGTGTGTACGTTTTTAATCAACTAAAAACAACGTGTATATGCTGTTAATTAGGACTGTTCATGGTAAATACATGATTTGCGAGATCCATTCATATATTTACAAAATAAATAAATTTAGACCATTAGTTCAATTGAAAGTGGAAAGTAGAAATTTAGTTGGCACATGTTGGAGCAGTGATCCAGGCGGAGTCTTCTCTGGTCATTGGCGACGGGCGTGTGTGTTTCGGCATGAGCGATCTAGGCGGAAGAAGAGCGGCGGCGGTGCTCGAAGTAGGCGATGAAAAACCCGACAACATGACAAAAAACCAGCGCGGACGGTGGTGTTCTCGCACAAGGAAGGCGGCGCAGCACATGCCACACAAAAGTCCACACATGTGGGCGGCGAAGTGAAACGCGTGTCGCGGCGCTACGGCCTGAAAGGGCGACGCGGCAGCAACGCCGGATCGGGGTGACGGCGGGGAAGACCTCAGGGGGGTGGCAGGGACCACGTGCCACGCACGCTACGGCTCTACGGGGAGACGCAGAGGCAGCGCGAGGGTCGGTGCAACCACGGGGACGGGATGGACCGCGGGCCACGCCACTACGGCCCGAATGGACGACACATCGGTAGCACGCAGGTCGGTGCAGTCGTGGGGAGAACAACGGGGCGGTGGCAGAAACCGCGTGCCACGCTCGCTACGGCCTAATGGGGTGATGCAGTGTCAGCGCGAGGGTCGGTGCAGCCACGAAGATGACCTGAAGCGGATGACCTCGGGGCGGTGTTGACCACGGGCCGCGACACTACTTTTCGAAGGGGCGACGCAGCGACAGCGCGCATGTCGGTACTGCCACAATGAGAACCATGGAGTAGCGATGCTGCGGTCCGAAGGCACAACACCGCTGCAGCCCGTTGCTCGATTGGTTAAAAGTGCGCTGTACTCGAGAACAGGACGACGACGGCCGGCGTTGTACACACTGGATGCGGCGGTGATGCGGAGCGAATCCAGCTCTCAAAGTCGAATAGCCTCCAGCATGTCACGCGTCTCGCCAAGCGCTAGTCATCGTCACTCGCAGCTAGGCGCGTGTCTTTTTTTTTTTTAAGGTAACTAGGGAATTTTATTAAGAGTTCATCACATCCGGAATACAAGCAACAACTGGAAGGATCCCTAGCCACACGTGACGGCCCACCGGCAGAGACGCAACTCCTTTTGCAACCGAGTGGGCTTCGAAATTGTTTTCTCTACGCTCAAAACGAAAAATAACTGAAGAAAAAAGGTTCATGCTGATGTGTATATCCTGCAGAATAGGCGCATACACTGGTAGTGCTTGTGTGCTGATTTTTGAGATCAGTTCTAAACAATCAGAAGCAATCACCAGGTCCTGCAGATTCAGATCGCGAGCAAGGGCAAGTGCTTCATTGCACGCGTGCGCCTCCAAACTCGCCGGGTCGAGCAAGCCTTCAAAGACTAGTGCTGATGCTCCAAGAAATTTCCCTGACTTGTCTCGGCAAATCACAGCCGCCGCTCCCTTCTCTCCCAGGGTCGATAATGCACCATCGCAGATAAACTTCACCGCTTCATCCTCGGGTGGTAGCCATGCCCGTGCTCTCGGAGCAGCATGCACCTGCATCGGTCGCTCCTTTTGGGACTCAACAATATCCAAATCCTCCAAGAAACGCCTAATGAAACTCATGGTTGACAACGGGCTCTGAAACACGTCACCATGGATTGCTTTCCGGCGCGCCCACCAAATTGCCCACATTGTCACGAGAACCCGAGTTACATCACGTTGGCTTGTTGATTCAAACAGCCAAAACAGCCATAGACGTGCATCAGAGTTCTGATTTGATATCACATGCTCGAGTAGCTCTTCATCACCCAAAGCCCATACGCATCGCGCCATGGAGCAGCTAAACAGTGAATGATGCCAAGTGTCTTCATTTGCTCCGCAAATCGAGCATGATGGTGAATCTGCCATATTTCTCTCATGTCGCACGAGCCCCGTCGGGGTGGAGGTATGTGCTAATCTCCATACAAAAATTCTGATCTTGGAGGGGACCCGTACTTTCCACAGCTGCGACCAAGATTTCCTGTCAGCTGCAATGTTTGAGTGTCCCGGCCGATGATCAAGCCAATCCTCCCTCTGAACCTTGACTGCAGAAATCATACGGTAGGCTGATCGAACCGAAAAAACACCCTTCTTATCGTAGTGCCAGGCCCAGAAATCATCCTGCACCCTAGTACTTAGTGGTATATTCTGAATGACTTCAATATCGGGAGCAATGAAGTGTTCCATGAGCACCTGCTTGTTCCATGACCTAGTGGTGGGGTCAATCAGATCGGAGACCAGAACTGGAGGATTGGTCGTCCGTGAGCATATTGGTGTGAGTTTGTAATCCCTCGGCATCCAGTTGTCGTGCCAAATGTTCGTATCTGTCCCAGAGCCAATGCGTTTGATGAGCCCTTGCGCAAGAACTTCTTTTCCCTCTAGTATTGAGCACCAGACCTAGGACGCACGTGTACCCAACGTGGCATCCAAGAGGTGACAATCTGGGTAATATCTGGCTTTCAGAATGCGAGCACTGAGCGAGTCCGGATCCTGCAGTAACCCCCATGCTTGGCGAGCGAGTAACGCGAGGTTGAACAGCTCCACGTCCCTGAAGCCCAAACCCCCCATGAACTTAGGTTTTGACATAGTTTTCCATGAAACCCACGCTGTTTTACGTTGGCCATCCTTGCTTCCCCACCAAAACTTACGGATAATACCATTGATATGCTCACACAAGCCCCGAGGTAGCTTGAAACAAGACATAGAATACGTTGGAATAGATTGAGCTACAAATTTTATTAGTACCTCTTTCTCTCCGGCTGATAAACACTTCTCCATCCACCCTTGCACCTTCTTCCAAATTCTATCTTTCAAGTACTTAAAGGATCCTTCTTTTGCCCTCCCCACATCTGAGGGCAAGCCCAGATATTTTTCTGTCAATGATTCATTGTGGACAGCTAGGATATTCTTGATGGAATCGCGAACAGAGTTGGGTACTCCTTCACTGAAAAAGATGGAAGACTTCTCCATATTTACCCTTTGTCCGGAGGCGTTACAATAGATCTGCAGTAGCTCATCAATCCGAGTGGCAGTAACATCATTTGCTTCAAAGAAAAGTAGGCTATCGTCAGCAAAGAGTAGATGATTAACAGACGGTGCATTCGGTGCAACTGTGATCCTCCGTACTCCTGCACCAGCTTTGAGTAAACAGGAAAGCCCTTCAGCAGCTAGCAAGAACAAATATGGTGTGCTCGGGTCACCCTGGCGCGAACCCCGAGATGGCTTGAAACCATCTAGACTCCTTCCATTAAACAGGACCGAAAAGGATACTGACGTCACACATCTCATTACTGTCTCAGTGAAACGGGGGCTAAAACCCATCTTGAGCATTACAGCTCTCAAATACGACCACTCTAAGCGATCGTACGCTTTCATCATATCCAATTTAAGAGCACAATATCTGTTACCCTTCACCCTCCTAGTCTTCATGTAGTGTAAGCATTCATAGGCTGTGATGAGACGTCCAGGGACAAAATCCGACTGCTCTTCGGAAATGATCTCAGGGAGGATTACTTTCAGCCTGTTAGCTAAGACCTTTGAAGCGATCTTGTAGATCACATTACAAAGGCTTATTGGCCGAAACTATCCTAGAACTTTTGGACTTGCTATCTTTGGAATTAAAACGATGAACGTGTTATTTATCTCCTCCGGTGAGTCCACACCATCAAGCACTCTAATGATCATCCTTGTAACCTCATCACCACATAAGTCCCAATACTTCTGAAAAAAGAATGCAGGAAAACCGTCCGGCCCCGGTGTCTTAGTTGGAAACATTTGAAAGAGAGCTTCCTTAACCTCGTCATTACTGTAAGTTGCATTTAGTCGGGCGTTCATATTACCATCCACCCTCACCGGTATATGCGATAACACCTCTTCCATACCTATTGTTCCTTCCGACGTATAGAGGTTTGAATAAAACGCTGTAGCCATATTTGCCAGTTCCGCCAGATCCGTGCAAGTAGTCCCATCCGCACGATCAAGTTGGGTTATGCTGTTTTTGGCCCGTCTAGCACTAGCCTTCATCTGCAAGAACTTGGTATTGCTATCACCTTCGACCAGCCAGGTGATGCGGGACCGCTGTTTCGCCATTATTTCCTCTCTGTATGCTAGTTCCACCATACGCTCCTCGACCTTGCGTTCCTCCTCGCTTGGTCCGGTTCTCGGCGGATCTGCACGCAGCATAGCAAGTTTCCCTCGAAGCACTCATTGCTCTTGCCGGACCGATCCAAAGGTAGTTCGTCCCCAACTGGAAAGAGAAGTGGCCACCGACTGTAGTTTGTTGGCCAAATCCGACACAGACGAGTCCGGTCCATCACCATTCCATGCTGATTCCACAACGTCCTTGAAATGGCCATCTCTCTCCCAGACACATTCATATCGAAAAGGTTTCTTCACTGCAATGCGTTGATTCCCAGCTTCCATCTCATTCATAAGTAGGATATGGATATGATCACTCTTAACTGCTGTTAAGTGCTCCACTCGTGCAAACGGGAACATGTTCGACCAACTTGCCGAAGCTAGAGCCCGGTCTAGCCGGACCCCACAGAACTGGCCACCTGTAACACGTTTCTCAAAAGTCCAGTCTAAGCCAGTATAGCCCAAATCCGCCAGCTCACATACATCCACCGCCTTCCTAAACCCCTCCATTTGAGCACTATCCCGCGGATTAGGGCCCATCTGCTCCTCCTGGCGAAGTATCTCATTGAAGTCGCCCATGCAGAGCCAAGGTAACGTGCTTTCTCCCCTCAGCCTTTTCATGGTATCCCATGTTTTGTACCTCAAGCTCCGATTTGCTTCACCATAAAAGCATGTGAGGCGCCATTGCTCAGACCCTAGTTCAGAAATCCTGGAGTCTATATGATATTGCGAGAAATTCTTTATTACCAGATTAACATCCGCCTTCCAAAAAATACAAAGACCGCCACTATGGCCACTACTAGCTACTGCAAAACTGTTTTGAAAACCTAAAGAGACCGCCAAACCTTCCACTCGGTTTTTTGCTAATTGAGTTTCCACAATGCATAGAACCGACGGCGCACTAGCCCCCACGAGATCGCGGAGCTCATGGACTGTCGCAGGGTCGCCAATCCCGCGACAATTCCAGCATAAAGCTCTCATTGGGCTCGGCGGCCCTCCTCGAAGGAGGCCGCCTCCAGTGCATGTGTTTTGCCCAACTCCTCATCATCTTGTTGCTTCCTCCTCTTGACCAGCGGATCTTTCTCTCGTGTGGATGGCTAGGCGCGTGTCTTGCCGCAGAACTACCGTTGCCAACCACTATACCAAACAGGCTCTAGTGAATTATCAGGGTGCGATCTGTTTAAAAAGTAAGTATAACCACACTATTTACTGCGCATATCAATTAGAAAAACGTGAGTTTTGAAAAAAAAATTGTTAAGAAAATCTGAAAGTTCACAGATTTAAGAACAAACCACGGACTAAAAAAAAGGTTCACAAATTCAAAGAATTATCATGAATTAGGAAAAATTCATCGATTTACGAAAAGTTCATCGATTTTGAAAACAGTTCATCATTTTTGAAAAATAAAATTTCCTTTTTTTAAGTACATCGGTTTTGAAAAAAGTTCATCTATTTTGAATAAAAGTTCACCATTTTTTAAAAAGTTCATCTATTTTGAATAAAATTTCATTGATTTTGAATAAAAGTTCAGCGTTCTTTAAAAAAGTTCAATAACAAATCAAAAAAAGTTTGTGGATTTTGGAAAAAGAATTCACTGAAATTGAAAAGTTCATCATAATTTTAGAAAGTTCATAGGAAATAAAAAAAGTTCAGCGAATTGGAAAAAAGTTCATCGAAATTGAAAAACGTTAATCAAAATTCAGAGAAAGTTCATCCAATTTGAACAAAGTTCAGCGAAACTTTGCAAATTCACCGATTTTAAAAAATCATCAAATTTGAAAAAAAGTTCAGAAATTGATAGAAAAACTTCATAAATTCAGAAAGGAGGTTCACAAATTTAAAAAACATGCATTAAAGAAAACAAAAAAAATAATGAGAAAAGAATAAACCAAACTGAATGACAAATGAAAGAAGAAAAACGAACTATCTTTGCACTAGCGCGGTGGTGACTTGGTGGTTACACGGTAGTGGTTGCAATGGAGGGCTGCGGGTTCGAACTCTAGTGCCATCATTTATTGACGTTTTTGACGTTTTCGAAAAACAGAGGAAAACTATTAGTACACATTAATGGACGCCCACAGCGCCAAATAGGGTACTCTCGCACAGACGACCCAGTGTGAGCTAAGCCATTTATTGACGTTTTCAAAAAACAAAGGAAAATAGTATTAGAATGAGTCGGCCCAACACGGGGTGCTGCAGGCGCCCGTTTGCAAAATACACATTAATGGGCGCCTGCAGCAGCGCCAAATAGGGTTCGCCCGTACAGACGACCCAGTGTGAGGTAAGCCAACCTTTTGCGTTCTAGGTATGGGCCTTTTACCAATTGCATGGCGCAAAGCCTCAAACGGAATAACTAATACCACTACTTCTCTGTCTAGGCCTGTATTATATCCACATCGTTTCAGGGCAGGATAGAAAGCTTATTCCATATATGACATCAAACCAGAGTAATTTCCTAGGGTTACTTCTCTCGGCGGCGATCTACGCCACCGTTGAGGCATAGCTTCGTCCCTCCCAATCTTTACCCGGGGGAGATTGACTCGGGCTGATCAAGGGGCGGTCTGGTACCGCTGCCCGGCCTTGGTTGAGTCTCACGGGAGGAATAGGGGTAGGGTTTACAGCTTTTATGACACCCGGCGAGGATTCTCTTCGGGTTAGGTTTTGGTGATGGCTGAGGAAGGGGCCGGCAAGGCCGGCGGCTCTTCTTCCGCTAGTGAGATCGCAAGGCTGATGGAAGAACTAGGGCTTCCTAAGGACGATCTGGATGATGTGATCGTAGATGAGGCTGTGGTTCCTCAAGATGCAGCTCGTTGGATGGCGGTGGCCAGAGTCCACATAGACAAGGCATACAGCCAGACTTGGTTCTTCCGCAACATGAGATCGGCGTGGGATCTAGCCCAGGTGGTGAACTTCAAACCCCTAGAACCGAATCTGTATACATTATTACAGTTTCATTGCTTGGCTGATTGGGAACGAGTTATGGAGGAAGGACCATGGAATTTCAGAGGACATGCGGTGATAATTACGCCGTATGATGGGATAACTCAGCCATCAAAGGTTCAGCTGGATGCTCTCAACATCTGGATTCAGATACACGATGTCCCGAAACTGTTTGCACATCTGGTTCTAGCCCTAGCTGCCAAGGTAGGTGAGGTTCTACACACGGAGGGGGACTCTTATGACTACATTGGAAACTTTTACCGTGTGTGGGTGAAAATCAATGTAAACTGGCCCTTGAAGAACGCCGTGTCGTTGATCCGAGATGGACAGAGGCAGATCTATCGTGTTAAGTATGAACGTTTGCCAGATTGGTGTGCTGTGTGCGGACATTTAGGCCATGTTTTCAAGGAACATGGCGATGGGATACACCCAAAATCTGCATTAGTGTTTAAGGATCTGCGGGCGACATGGACGATGCGCTCTGGTCGTGGTCCGGGAGGAAATAGGGGACGCCGGGGCAGAAGGGGCGGCCGATCAGGTGGCAACAGAGGAGCTGGCAGCGACGGTACCGGGACATATGGAACAGATGGCACAGAACATGAAAAGGAAATACAGGACATCAGCATGGAGGACCCAAGCATGTGTCTAGAAGACCGAGCGGACAACCAGCTTGCAATTTTTCAGTCAGGAGGAGGCATGGTGAACCCGCCTCCAAAGAGGGACTCGAAGAGGACCAAGACTAGCTCCGATGGTATCTCAGGCGTGGTGGTGAAAAGCTTGGCGGCCTCCATTGAGGAGAGCCGCACGGCCTAATGAGTGTTATGTGCTGGAACTGTCGCGAAGTGGGTAATGCCGCGACAGTCAATGAACTTCGCAATCTAGCGAGGAAGTTTGCCCCTACCCTTTTATGTATCGTTGAAACACAGATAGAAGGAAATAGGGTAGAGAATTTAGCCGGCACTTTGGGCTATGATAAAGCTTTTGCTGTTGACAGTAGAGGTAGGAGTGGAGGCTTAGGCCTTTTTTGGAATAATGAAATAAAAGTTGAGGTTTTGGGTTACTCTGATTATCACTTGGATGTATCTGTGGAAGAAACAGGGTTGGAAAAGTGGAGGCTTACGTGTGTGTACGGTGAGGCTCAAACCCACCTAAGGCACCAGACGTGGACAATACTGAAAAACATAAGCACTTTGAGCTCGCTCCCTTGGCTATGCATTGGAGATTTCAACGAAGTGCTACGTCCGAACGAGCATGACGGGATTGCTAGACGTAGTAATGCTCAAATGCAGGCATTTAGAGACACCGTGGATGTTTGCATGCTGCTCGATATAGGGTACAAGGGTCGTTCCTGGACATGGGAGAAGAAAGTAACTAGTGGATCTTACACTAGGTGCAGAGTGGATCGAGCTTTGGCTAATGCCACCTGGATGTCCCGCTTCCCGGCGGTAGGCTTGGAGCATCTAGCTGCAGCGACGTCGGACCATGGCCCCATTGTGCTTGACCTATGACGCAACCAGACCAACTTCACGCAAAAAAGCTTCCGCTATGAGATGATGTGGGAAAAACATGAAGAGTTCCGGGAGACAATCGGGACAGAATGGGCAGCAGTAGGGCCATGTGCTACAGTTCTTGAATTACAACAGAAACTACTGGGAGTCTCAAGGGGCTTGACAAACTGGAGTAAGCAATCTTTTGGGAGCGTACGTAGGGAGATAAATAATATGAAGAAGGAGTTGGACAAATTGCAGAGCGATCCTTTGAGGTCACGACCGTCACATGCGGAACTAAAAATCAATGAGCGATTGATCGAACTATACCACCGAGAGGAGATAATGTGGAGACAGCGTGCACGCATGGAGTGGCTTTCTTCAGGAGACAAAAACACAAAGTTCTTTCATCTGTGAGCGAGTTTGAGGAGAAAGAAAAACATGATTAGAGCATTGCAAAACTCATTGGGGGTACTGGTTGACAACCCGGCAGAACTGAGAGCCTTGGCTAATAATTTCTAGAACTGTACTCAACGGAAGGAGTGCAGGATGTAGAACAAGTCTTGCAGCATGTACCGAGGAAAGTTTCGGCGGCAATGAATGAGCAGCTATGTGCGGCATACACTGCTGATGAGGTTAAGTGTGCTTTGTTCCAAATGTTCCCTACAAAGGCACCGGGTCCTAATGGGTTTCCAGCCCACTTCTATCAGATACATTGGGATGTTTGTGGAGAGGATGTGACCAATATTGTGCTACAGATTGTTAGAGGAGAGATGAGCCCGGGGTGTATCAATGATACCGTACTGGTCTTAATACCCAAGGTGACAAACCCCACCCTCCTCTCTCAATATAGACCCATAAGTTTATGTAATGTCTTGTATAAAATCACTTCCAAAGTAGTTGCGAACAGATTGAAGCTTATCTTACCAGATATCATCTCCAAGGAGCAGTCGGCTTTCGTGCCAGGGAGGTTAATAACGGACAATATTATTTATGCCTATGAGTGTCTGCATTTTATGAAGAGGAACAGATCCAAGAACAACAACTTCTGTGCTTTGAAACTCGACATGATGAAGGCTTATGACAGATTGGAGTGGCCTTATCTGAAAGCTATCATGCAAAAACTGGGTTTTGCGCAGGGATGGATAGAAACAGTTATGAACATGGTTTCATCAGTCTCATTTTCAGTTTTGTTCAATGGAGAAAGACTTGAAGCTTTTAAACCATCCAGAGGAATTCGGCAGAGAGATCCAATCTCCCCTTACCTTTTCTTGATTGCAGCGGAGGGCCTCTCGTGCCTCCTGAAATCTAGTTCTCAGTCATCACTTCTTGCAGGTGTTAAGGTGGCTCCCACGGCTCCGACCGTTAACCATCTTTTATTTGCAGATGATAGCCTGCTGCTTTTCAAGGCGAGTGTGGAGGGAGCAGAACTTGTATCAAACCTACTGAATAGGTATTGTAATGCTTCAGGTCAGAGAGTAAATCATGCAAAATCATCCATCTTTTTTAGCAAAGGTTGTCCACAAGATACCAGAGAGGGGGTGAAGAATAGCCTCCAAGTGCAAAACGAAACCTTGAGTGATCGCTATCTAGGCATGCCCACTGATGTTGGACAATCAAAGAATGGAACATTCAAATATTTGCGGGATAGAGTGTGGGAGAAAATAAGAGGATGGATGGAAAAATTGTTGTCAGCTGCGGGAAAGGAGGTATTAGTAAAGTCAATTGCGCAAGCAATTCCAGTTTATTCTATGTCATGTTTCCGGTTGCCAAGGGGTGTGTGTGATGATATCACCTCTCTCATTCGTCAGTTCTGGCGGGGAAGTAAAAGAGGAAAGAGGAAGCCAGCATGGGTGGCGTGGGATGTGATGATCAGACCAAAGTACATGGGGGGCATGGGATTCAGGGATTTGGAGCTGTTCAACTTGGCGTTATTGGCAAGATAGGCATGGAGAGTCTTGGTTGAGGATGAATCCTTGAGTGCTCAAATACTCAAAGCAGCTTATTACCCTGATAGCTCTTTGCTTGAAGCAACTCTTGGATCACACCCATCGCAGATTTGGAGGGCCATAATTGACGGTAGAGACGTGCTTGCTCAAGGAATTATACGAAGAATTGGGGATGGAGAGAATACTAGCATTTGGCATCATAACTGGATACCAAGACCAAGTTTCAAGCGACCGATTACCTCGCTAGTACCGTCTCCACCAGAGAAAGTGTCTGAACTGATTGATACAAACACATCATCATGGAGGGACGAACTAGTGAGAACGGTATTCACCCTTTTGACGCCGAAGAAGTTTTGAAAATCCCGTTGTGCACTAGGAAGGTAGATGACTTTTGGGCTTGGAGTGAGACCCCGAGGGGAATCTTCACAGTAGCCTCGGCTTATCGCATGCTTGTAACCATGAAATTGGGCAGAGAAAATTGGTTGGAGGGAAGGGAGGAATCATCGCTTATAAATACGGAGAGTGGAGAATGGACCAAGCTGTGGAAGATGCATGTGCCGTCCAAGATCAAAGTATTTGCATGGAGGCTGGCCAGGCACTCGATCCCGGTGGGAGATGTGCCGCACCATCGCCATATGGACACAACAACAGCTTGCCATCTTTGCGGAGCTCAGGATACATGGAAGCATGCTTTGTTGGAGTGTCCGATGTCTCGCTGCACATGGGCCTTGTCTTCGGCGCAAGTGTTGGATCAGCTCTCTACATTGCAACATGACAGTGCAAAGCTGTGGTTATTTGCCCTTCAAGACAGCCTCAATGCCGATGAGTTTATCAGGTTGGTGGTCACCCTTTGGGCAATTTGGGGAGCCAGAAGGAAAGCTATACATGAAGGAGTATTCAGGAGCCCTCAATCCATTCACGACTTCATAGTGTCTTATTTATCAGAGATCAAGATGATCTATCCTCAGAAGGAGCGACCGGCGAGAGTAACAGCAGCAAGACCAAGGCGGTGGCTGCCGCCGGAGGAGAATCATGCCAAAATAAACACTGATGCCGCGATCGGAGTCCGGGGGAGTTTTGGTGCAGTTGCAGCCATTTGCCGAGATGAAACCGGAAAGTTTGAGGGGGCATCAGCTATCGTATATAGAGCGATTGGAGATCCAGCTACGCTTGAAGCCTTGGCCATACGTGAAGCCTTTGCCCTTGCCGATGATCTATATCTACAGCGAATTCATGTGGCTTCGGATTGCAAGGAAGCAGTACAAGAAATTTTGAATGGTGGTGCATCATGCTATGGTGCAGTTATTCAGGAGATTAGATTACATGCACTTTCTTTTATTTCATGCAGAATAGTTCATGAATTTAGGAGCTCAAATTTTGATGCTCACAACCTTGCGAAATATGTGTTGGGACTCGGTTTTGGTCGCCATGTTTGGTTAGACCAGCCTGAGGGTATTTCCTTCGTCCATGTAAACATTGTGACGGATGAATAAAGTTTCGCAGGGTTGCCTGAAAAAAAACTACTTCTCTGTCTAAAAAAGACTTACTTTTGAGAGCCGGTGGTGTACAACGACTTTGTTTAGTCCAACATCGCGTAGGTACTCTCAAGGGACAACATGCTCAGTTATAGAAGAGAGGGTGGGGGTGCACAGACGAGTTTGATCACAGCTAAGTTGTAAGCTTGTAAGCAACGAAGTATATATTCGGTTTAAACTAAAAATCAAACTGAATTTGTGGTTAACCGACATTTCGGTTAGCTGTTTTTGGTTGTTAATCTAGTTTTCTACTTTTGTAAACCGAATTTGAAAATTAATCAAACAGTATAAACCAAATTTTCGGTTTCTACCGAATGCCCACCCCTAGTTGTGGAGGCCATGACCCAATGTTGGAGTAGAGAAGTGTGGTGAGACCAGGCGGACGGGCAACTCAATTTGATCTTAGATCAAAGGACAAAAAATGATCACCGACCAATTGATCGGCGAGAGAGAAAAAACCAGTTAGAATCGATTGTTTATTGCTTGAGCCTCGTGGGCGTATATAAAGGAGTACATTATCAATTTGGATTATAAGATAAGTCAGAACAAATTCTAGTCCATCTCATATTTTCTAACTGATCACAATACTCAACACCGCCTCATCGAAACCAGTTTGGAAAAGAAGCTTTATCGACAAACATTCAGGATATGTGTGGCATACTACTATCATCATGATATAAATCCTCTAGGAGTAACAATCAGAGGTTGATGCATTCGTGGAAGGAACAACTCATCAGCCCACCAGAGATATCTACAACTGGGATGAATTTTACATGTGAAATTTACTGAGTAACATGCATGACAGAAAGTCATGGATTCTTTTTGGCTAATTTTGGATAATAATAAATAAACAAAGGGTGACATTCATAGGTATCCGCTGGGGCCACGTTATCCTCTCCAGCATGGCACGTGGTCCCAACAACAATTTGGCCCAGCACTAAATAATTTTATTTTGTATGCTTGGTGATTAGTATTTTTCAAATATAATAGATTAACTGCAAGTCAAGACAATTGGTTTTTCTTTGGTCATGTTATCTCTTGCATGCATTTTATTTTGTCCCTTTTTAGAGGTCTATAGATGGCTTGCTAAACCATATCCATTATTTAACATCATCTATCCCTTTAGCCTTAGTGGGGACCATCTGCCAGTACGTGGTCATGATATCTTCTGGATGCAGCTTTATTTGCCTTTAAGTCTATAGATAAGATACTTCGTTCCTTATCCATTTGACATTATATATTGTTCCTTGGGCATCGTCAGGTGTGGAATTCAAGGATGGACAAACGGCCCGCCACTGCTTGTTTTATGGTGATGCTTGTGTTGTCAGGAAGCAGTATGACTGGAGGTATGTTCTAGCTTTTGTTCTTCTGAAGTAGGTTTCTTATGGGATTACTAGAAGTTTTCTTAAATATGATGTTGACGCACATTGTTTCTATGCCGTGGAAGAATAATACATGTTACCAATTATGCAGTAGTTTGACATGGTATGTTGTTATAATTGATGTCTCACTATGTATATTTGAGATGCACAGAGAACTATGAGATTAAGCGCGACAGGATCACATTATGTATAAAGTCCGAATGCGTGTACCATTGCCAACATCGTTGGTATTATAAAGTCACGCAATATTGGTGCGATGGTGTGGTCTTCGGCTTCTGCAACTACAAGATTTGCATCGTCGCATAGAATTTCAATGGATATTTACTATGTCAAGTGCACTTGAAGCTTTCATTTAACAGTTGAGCTCTTTGTATCCTGGAGTAACATAGTTATGTTTGGGAGCGATAATAATATGTCTAGTCTCACTAAAATCTGCTTAAAGGCAAAACTCGTAGAGTTATTAATAAATATAGTGAATGCTAAGTGCACTTGAAGCTTTCATTTATACCAGAATCACTGCTTAAAACCTAAATCCATGGACCATACATATAGATCGATTACATCAGCCTATGAGTAACTCTAATAGATTACTTAAAGGCGTCATATCTAGTGCATCCGGGATAGGTCATGCATCCGTGTATCCGTTGACTCATCAGCCGGCCGATTCACATCTCACGTATGGGAGCAAAAGCAACACGATTTTGCAGAAACACGCCCGCCGCCGCTCCAAGTCCAATCAGCTAATTTGCTAATAACCCCCTCCGCTAATCACACTTCTAAATCCCTTATTCCCTGTTCGTCTCCCTCCCAATCCCTAATCACGGCCGCAACCTCCATCCCAACGAGGGCATCGGCCGCGGCAGCATGAATCCGCAGGCACAATCGCCACGGCGGATTTCATCTGCCCTGGCGATCTCAGCGACGGCCACGACGGGATGCATCTCCGAACTCTCCATCAGCTCCCTGGAAAAATTCTCATCGCGTGATAAGCTGCAACAGATCGTCACGACGGCTTCTACTGTTAAGGATGTTGAACATGCATCAGCGGTGATCCATAATTTAAGTGTTGACCATCGGTGTGCCTCTGCATCTAGCCATGGTGTGGCCCATCTCACTTGCCCTGCTACGTCTGTTGAAAATACTAGTGCTGCAGAATATGAACCGAACTTCAGTATGGTGGATGGAGGTTCAGGTAACATCCGTAAAATCCAACCATGTTGTGTATGACCCTGATGATTATTTGTCTATGGTGTACATGCGTACTTTTCTAGAGAATAACCGTGTTGATGCATGTGCAGCTACAGAATCCGGTAAAAGCCTGCAAACTCAAATGAATGAGCGAGAATTTGCTACGCCAAGAAAGAAAGAAAGCATTCCCCTATTCGTGAGTGTGATAAACTATGATTCACCATGCTTCTTACCAGTTCAGAGATTTATGCATAATGATGATTATTGTGATTCATTATTTATGTTTCAGTGCTCGTCTTTTACGCCGAGTTGCAACGAAAAATTGAAGTCTACAAGTCGTATGCACATCATGTGGGTTTTGGAGTTCGTGTCGGACAGCAGAAAAAGTTGAACGAAGAAGTGGTTCGGACAAAGCGTTTCATGTGCAGCAGGGAAGGATTTAGGACTGAGAAGAACAAGGAGATTAAAGACCCATCAAACCAATCAAAGAAAAGCCGTAAGAATACAACCACTCGATGCGGTTGTGATGCACATATCTTTGTCAAGTTGTGTGGCGACAACACCTACAGGATACAATCATGGGTTGAGCACCATAGCCATGGCCTTGTATCACCTGATAAACGTCACTTGATCAGATCAAATCGTAAAGTTAATGAGAGGGCAAAAAATATGTTGTACACATGTCACAAAGCAAGCATAGGTACATGCCAGGCGTACAGGCTCCTTCAAGTCAGCGAAGGTGGGTTTCCGTATGTTGGATGCAGCAAGAGGGACCTGCAAAACTACTACCGTGACCTCAGGCTTAAAATTAGGAACGCTGATGCTCAAATGTTTGTCGCTCAACTAGCTAGAAAGCAAGAAGTCAATTCAGCTTTCTTCTATGATTTTGTTGTTGACAAAGAGGGGAACTTAATGTATGTTTTCTGGGCAGATGCCATGAGTAGGAAAAACTACAGTCACTTTGGGGGTGATTGTGTGGTATCCTTCGATTCTACTTACACCACTAATCAATACGACATGATCTTTGCACCATTTATAGGGGTCAATCATCACTTACAGAGTGTGTTTTTTGGTGCGGCATTCTTGTGCAATGAGCAGACTGAGTCATATGTTTGGTTATTTGAGACCTTCCTAACAGCAATGGCAGGGGTAGCACCTAGACTCATTATAACTGATGAAGCTGTTAGCATGAAGAATGCGATTGAAACAGTTTTTTCGACCACAGTGCATAGGTTATGTATGTGGCACATAATGGAAAAACTTCCGGAGAAGATTGGACCAATAATTAGAGAAGATTCTGAATTTTGGGACAAGATGAATTCGTGTGTATGGGTTTTGGAAACTCCAGCAGAGTTTGAATCACAATGGAATTCCGTCATTACGGAGTATGGCTTGGAGGAAAATGAGTGGCTGGTTAAAAGGTTTAGCATTCGCGAGTCATGGATACCAGCTTACTTTATGGACATACCATTGGCGGGTATTCTCCGAACCACTTCAAGGTCTGAAAGTGCAAATTCATTTTTTAACCGTTTTATTCATCGTAAGCTTGCTTTGGTTGAGTTCTGGCTTAGGTTTGACATGGCATTAGAATGCCAACGAGAAGAAGAGTTGATTGCTGACAACTCAAGCATTCATACAACCCCGCAACTATTAACACCATGGGAAATGGAGAAACAAGGTAGAGATGTGTTTACATATGAGGTGTTTGAGAAATTTCAGAAAGAGATTGTTGCAGCAAGAGACCATTGTTGCATCCAAGGCATTGCACAAGATGGAACACTAAAAATAGTGACATTGAGAGGTCGATCCCATAGGATTAGGGAAGTTCAGTGTGTCACCACAACCATGATAGCTCATTGTTCATGTAAGTTATTTGAAACAATTGGAATCCCGTGCCGCCATATCATGCAGGTGTTGAGGGCTGAAAATCAAAATGAACTTCCATCGTACTACATTATGAAAAGATGGAAGAAATGGTGCAAAAGGTATACAAAATTTATGCAATTGATATTCTAATTGAAAACCAAATGGCTGACATTATATAATTTTATTTACAGGGAGAATGTGTATGATGAGCATGGGAATTTAATAGAAGAGAAGGCAACCGATTCGTTGAATGAAGCTACGAGGAAGAAGATTTCAGTTGTACGCAACAAGTTGGAAGATCTAATTCAGAAGGCCAAGCACTCGGATGAAGGCATGGATTTTCTAACGTCAAGTGTATTAAATATTGAAGCACCTTTGGATGAAATGGTTCCTACATCAGGTGTGAAGCACACTAGACAAGATGAGTATGAGGCTTTTATTGGTTGCAATATTCCTACTGAAATTGACATACACCCACCAACTGATGTTCGCACGGTGGGGAGATGCAAAAGAATAAAGAGAGGAAAGGAAATAAGTGAGGAGGAACAGAAAAAGAAGAAGAAGGAAGCCAAGGTAAAGGTTGCACGCTTGTGCAAGACTTGCAAACAAATAGTTTTTCATGATAGTCGCAATTGTCCTAGCAAAAAAGAAGGCAAAGGGGCGGAGATTGTGCAGCAGATGAAGCCAAGTGGTGTTCCGTGATGGGCTGATGGCCCTCAGTCTGTTGAAAAACATGAATTTATATTACTGTTACTAATGTATTGAATTCTTGTGATGGATGGAAATTTGAGTTTCTTGAACTATCTTCCTCTTATTTTCTCTGAATTGGTGCATATCGAATATAGTATATGAAGCAGCAGGGCCACCATGTCACATTATGTTCACATAAACATTAAGCATGCTCTGTTTGTTTTGTACAAAGATACATCTACCATATAGGAGAATACATTTTACAAGAATCTTTGTCAGCCTGTGAGCCATCATTCCTTTATTTACTTCGATAACAGTATGACCACTGTGCTTTGTTTACTTCGGGTGTAATATTTTGCCAGTAGTATCCAGGGAACAACTCAGCTTGCAAACCCACATCAGCCTCAACAATATTATTCACGAACAGAAATTAAACAGTGCTTTGTTTGTAAGCTTGCAGTAGCAACATCTTATTTATGAATATCTGAATATGTCAAAGAGACGGAATGCAGAATCACCAGGAATTCCCAAGCACCAAGCATCAGCTGTATTACATCATGTATTGCAGAATACCTCAAATCACCGGGGCCAAGCTAAATTCACTTGTCTCTGAAAAACAATACTCAACTATAATGTACAATTCACATTATGATGTCTGGAGCTACATGCACATTTAACAAAGAATAATTTGATGGATGAGCTCGGAATTTACAATCTGCACATAGCCAAGTACTAGATACATTCAACATGAACAAGAAAAATCTAGGAACTTGGTCCTTGTTCCGGCCACTCGATCGAGTCTCTTGTTGCAGGTGGAAAACATCATCAGGCAGAGGAGCAACGCTGCATGCGGTCGCAGTGTACTGGATGGTGCGCAGGTTGCGGCCGTTGGCGAACTTGGCGTCGGGAACCCACAAGAAGGCGGGCGAGCGCGGAGGTAGTCCAGACATGGCGGATCTCACCGCGGCCGTCGTAAGGATCACCAGGGCCGTCGAGCGATTTGAGGCGAACGGACGCGGACGCAGGTGAAGCGCGAACAACATGGAAGCGATCAGCAGGGCCTTGGAGCCGTTCGAGGCGGACGGACCAAGTGCGGCTGCCGTGGAAGGATTCACCTGAGCCGCTGTAATCGAGTGATTGGAGGAGACGATCCAGATTGAGAGGGAGAAGAAACAGAAAATAGGGATTTAGGATGTGTGATTAGGGGAGGGGGTTATTAGCAAGTTAGTAGACTGAACTAGGAGCAGCGGCGGGCGTGTTTCTGCAAAATTATGTCGCTTTTGATTCCATGCGTTAGATGTGGATCGGCTGGCTGAGAACTCGAGGATACACGGATGCACGACCTATCCCGGATGCACTAGATATGACGCCTTACTTAAACCTCTCAGTTCTTCACAGAACTATTTATTAACATATTTGAACCGGTGCAGTAAATTTCCTACTATTTGTGCTTATTTATTTGCCTTAGTCTATGAGTAACTTTAAATGTAATAGCATCTTACGCTCAATTTCATTGCCGCCGACCTGGTGTGGCATTGAAGACGCGACGCTATCTTTTGGGAGCCTGCACTTCCAAGCAGACAACTTTGGCCCATAGTGCCTCCAGGATCTGGTTCCCTGCCAGTTGTGTTTCGGCCCATATGATGGCGAGGCTGCTTCCCAGCGTGTCAGCATGATAGTCTCTCATGTCCATTCCGGATGCCGAATCCGACGAGCACAAGAGTGCACACAATTGTGCCTCCGCTTACCCAACAGGAAGGATAATTTTCAACAGTTTACTATATGTAACATTAAACAAGTACGTATTTGGCGTTTCATGTCTCGCATCTCGTATTCCCACTCAAAACTGGACAAAGAGGTGGTGGATTAGTGGCAGGAGGTGCATGATAATTATTTCTTCCAAAAAATAACCTTGTTCAAAAAGACAGAGAGAAAGAGGAAGTCTCCAGTCATGCTTTTCAAAGTTTGCATAATATGCAGCGACATTTGGCTAATTGCTTGTTGCTAGTTGTGGACGAACACCACCAGTATACTGTATACATACAGATCACAACGATAATTTTTATTGTTGTTGTATTAGATGTGAATAGATGGAGCGATAGAAAAAAAGTACATGTCACGTACGTGTTTGTACCTAGCTCGTAGCGGTGTTCATGAGGCAAGTTTATAGTAGACTCTTGAACATGTATGTGCGCCAAACTCAATCATAGCGGGCTGCAGAGCCGAGTGCTACGCACGTCCGAGGCCGTCGATTCTTCCCGGGCTGCCATGCAGTGATGGAATGGCAGCTCCTCTTGTTTCCCATGTAAGTATGTAACGATGCAACTATAAAACTGGATGTCCTTGCACTATGGGCCTGTTTGGTTGCAGTAGTGAAGAGTACAGCCATGCATGTTTTGGGATGTTGCATGACCATTTCTTTTGAGAATACAGCCATGCATGTTTTTTTTTGCATGCATCCATATATCAAACAAAGAATGAATGCATGCATATAAAAAAGGCATCAGGCCACATCACGCTGGCTTTATTTGGAAGAGACCTAGCCTAGCAAAGAAAGAATGCATGCATATATAGTGACGCTAGCTTTCTTTGGATATAGAAGGAAACGTACACACCAACATGCCCACGTCCCGCTAGTTATTTTTTAGAGAAGTCCTACACTAGCTTTGTATATATCTATTAATTCGGTAATTTGAATGAAAGATTTCCCCTTATAATGGCACTGGTGGGTAATTTTCCACTTAAATCAAATCTAATGGCTGTAAAACTATTCGTATATTAAATAAATGGTAGGATATTTTTGTTTTTGTTGGATTTTCTAGCTTATTTAGGATACCTTCAATTTCGTGGAATTTTCTAGCTTATTAACCTTTTTTTCTAGTGAGCCCGTCAAGCACTTTTTATATATAATAGTAGATAGATGTTCTGTTCCGATTCTCTATTAAGAGGAACACCTTAATTACCCTTAGTTTTCAATAGGACCTCACTGCCACCGGAGGGTGGGGGGTTGGTGGTAGGACAAAAGATGTTATGCACGTTCTAGGTTGATGAGTTGGAACTATTGTGTATCGCTCTAGGTTGTGACTCTTACATATTGAATCTCATCTTAATATCCATCGCTACTCCATTCCTATGCTTTAATACCATTTCCTTTGCTAAAGTTACTATTAGTCTAAATTTTACAAATTTGCTACTACTTCTGCTATTGTTAATGTTGTTCTGCTATAACTACTATCATATTATTGTGCTACTAATAAATTGTTGCAAGAAAGTGTTTCTCAGGTGTCGTTGAATTCACAACTCAATTTCTAAGGCTTATAAATATTCTTTTGGCTCCCCTTGCGTCGAGTCGATAAATTTGGGTAAAATATTACCCTGAAGACAGTTGCGATCCCGTATACTTGTGGGTCATCGCGAAGCTAGAGAATGAGCTGCAACACATGCATGGAAGTTCCAGGAGAAGGAGCGGGAGGTGTCGTGGAGGTTCGACACCGCCAAACCTGTCTCCCACCATAAGGATGAGCCGTGGTTTCGTTACAACCAAACAACCGATGACGGATATACGTGTACGTGGTCCCTCGGTGGTTTCGCTCCATCCCAACCATTGTCATGTTATTGCTTTTCTCACAATAGCCATATAGAGTCACAAAACAAATATGAGAGAAGGAACGGTCGAAGGACCAAGAAATCTGGAGGGAGAAGAAGGATGTTCGTTGGATCTTAATCTAATGGCCCAAAAAAATTATTTACAAAAAGTAAATTGTGTGATTTATGTATAGCCGGTCCTAAATTTGTACACCCTTGCAGCGTACTTTGCACAAGAATGAATGAATCTCAGCAAAAGAAACACTGAAATCATCAGGCTCTTAGTGTGATTACATATTCTTGCTTCACTACTAGGAAAAAACCCTATAGATAGACACTTAACAGTGGCTCGGTGTATGTAGGTCGTGCTACTGTAGCGTGTGGCAAAGCTTAGCGCTGCAGGTGAATATTACTAGTAGTGTGGGTTTGCCACCCCCACGGTACTACTAAGTGGTCCCCACCATGCCCCAAGGGCTGGCCATAGTATTAGAGCCGGGTCACAAGCCCGCGCTAGTGCTACGCTTGTTAGCTGTAGCGCAACCTCCTATACCCGCATTGCTACTGTGGATACATGGGCCCAGCTACCCGGCCCCGCCTAGGAGCATCTTGTGTTATTTAGCCCGATCTACAACTAATGGGCACAAAAGTAGCGCGGGCCCTTTTCACGCCCTGCTGCTAAACCACCCTTATCCTCTCTCTATCGCGCGCGTCGGCCCTCACTCTCCCTCTCCACTATCTCTCCCCCACCACCGGCCCTCCCCACGCACGTTGGCCCGCCCTACCCTGCAGTGCTTCGACCTCGATGGCACTTTGCCCTGCTTGACAGCTAGGTATCCAAGCTGTCGTGGTGCGCCTTGTAGGTCGAGCCCTTCACCTCCCCTCTGCCAGTGCATCCTTGGAGCAGACACTCCACCCAGCAACACCACAGGCAATAGGTAGCTGCCACTCCTTCGCCCCCTCCCTCCTTCCTATTGCATCCTCTGTCTGCTAAAAAAAAAATCCCATGGTTTCTTCATTGGATGAGCACATACTGTAGATCAGATATCGTGATAATGCTTGCAAGGGAAAATGCGTACAAATTGCATTTTGAATTTGATTTCAGATGAGCAAGAATTGGTTTAAATACTCAGTAATGTACTCCACTGCATTGGTTGATGATGGATGATGGATAATGATGTGCTATTTCTCTAGGGTTTATAGAATGATTCTGCATCTCTCATGTCAAAGTCAAGGCTTCTTTAATCAAGTGCCTAGTATACTTTGTATCAATGAAGAAAATGAGAAATAAAGTAGGTCAGAGGAACATGATTGTTTCTTCTGATACATAGGACAACAAAAAGTTAGAAATTATAATTGATTTGATAATTTTAGAATATAAATTGGACTAGACTCACTTGTCTGTGAATCAATAAGTTTCGATGTTGGATTCTTGGAGTCAAATGATCATTAGAATCTAGTATAGCTTGATGTGAGAAGTAGGACAAAAAATACTAAGTCCTTTTCCCTTATTATGAACATGTTAACTGAATGTCATATTTGAATGTGTTAACTGAATTTACTATAGTTAATACTAGTAAGCCAGATTTGGACAAACCATAAACTGAACACATTGGTCTATGTTGTTTTGAACCAGAGAAACTAGGGTGAAGCAGGTAGATCACCGACGTGTTGGAAATATGCCCTAGAGGCAATAATAAAATGGTTATTATTGTATTTCCTTGTTCATGATAATTGTCTATTATTCATGCTATAATTGTATTGACCGGAAACCGCAATACATGTGTGAATACATAGACCACAACATGTCCCTAGTGATCCTCTAGTTGACTAGCTCGTTGATCAACAGATGGTCATGGTTTCCTGACCATGGACATTGGATGTCATTGATAACGGGATCACATCATTAGGAGAATGATGTGATGGACAAGACCCAATCCTAAGCCTAGCACAAGATCGTGTAGTTCCTATGCTAAAGCTTTTCTAAATGTCAAGTATCTTTTCCTTAGACCATGAGATTGTGTAACTCCGGATACCGTAGGAATGCTTTGGGTGTACCAAACGTCACAATTAACTGGGTGGCTATAGAGGTGCACTACAGGTATCTCCGAAAGTGTCTGTTGGGTTGGCACGAATCAAGACTGGGATTTGTCACTCCGTGTGACGGAGAGGTATCTCTGGGCCCACTCGGTAGGACATCATCATAATGTGCACAATGTGATCAAGGAGTTGATCACGGGATAATGTGTTATGGAACGAGTAAAGAGACTTGCCGGTAACGAGATTGAACAAGGTATCGGGATACCGACGATCGAATCTCGGGCAAGTACTATACCGCTAGACAAAGAGAATTATATACGAGATTGATTGAATCCTTGACATCGTGGTTCATCCGATGAGATCATCGTGGAACATGTGGGAGCCAACATGGGTATCCAAATCCCGCTGTTGGTTATTGTCTGGAGAGTTGTCTCGGTCATGTCTGCATGGTTCCCGAACCCGTAGGGTCTACACACTTAAGGTTTGATGATGCTAGGGTTATAGGGAATAGATATACATGGTTACCGAATGTTGTTCGGAGTCCTGGATGAGATCCCGGACGTCACAAGGAGTTCCGGAATGGTCCGGAGGTAAAGATTTATATATGGGAAGTCCTGTTTTGGTCACCGGAAAAGTTTCGGGTGCTATCGGTAACGTACCGGGACCACCGGGAGGGTCCCGGGAGTCCACCAGGTGGGGCCAACGGCCCCAGAGGGCTGCGTAGGCCAAGTGTGGGAGGGGACCAGCCCCAGGTGGGCTGGTGCGCCCCCCCATCAAGGCCCAAAGTGCAGGGAGAGTGGGAGGGGGCAAACCCTAGGTCCAGATGGGCCTTAAGGCCCACCCTAGGGCGCCCCCCTCTCTTCCCCACCTTGGACGCACCCTAGATGGGTTTTTGGGGGCTGTCGCCACCCCTAGGGAGGGAACCCTAGATGGGGGCGCAGCCCCTCCCCTTCCCCTATATATACTTGAGGTATTGGGGGCTGCAAAACACACGAGATGAACTCTCCCAAGGCGCAGCCCTACCTCTCTCCCTCCTCGTCTCTTGCGGTGCTTGGCGATGCCCTGCTGGAATGCCACGCTCCTCCATCACCACCATGCCATTGTGCTGCTGCTGGATGGAGTCTTCCCCGACCTCTCCCTCTCTCAACGTGAGACATCATCGGGCTGCACGTGTGTTGAACGCGGAGGTGCCGTCCGTTCGGCACTAGGATCTTCGGTGATTTGGATCACAACGAATATGACTCCCTCAACCCCGTTCTCTTGAACTCTTCCGCTTAGCGATCTACAAGGGTATGTAGATGCACTCCCCTCTCTCTCGTTGCTAGTCTCTCCATAGATAGATCTTGGTGACTCGTAGGAAAATTTTGAATTTCTGCTACGATCCCCAACAGTGGCATCATGAGCTAGGTCTATGCGTAGATTCTTTGCACGAGTAGAACACAAAGTAGTTGTGGGCGATGATTTGTTCAATTTGCTTACCGTTACTAGTCTTATCTTGATTCGGCGGCATTATGGGATGAAGCGGCCCGGACCGACCTTACACGTACTCTTACGTGAGACAGGTTCCACCGACTGACATGCACTTGTTGCATAAGGTGGCTAGCGGGTGCCAGTCTCTCCCACTTTAGTCGGATCGGATTCGATGAAAAGGGTCCTTATGAAGGGTAAACAGAAATTGGCATATCACGTTGTGGCTTTTGCGTAGGTAAGAAACGTTCTTGCTTGGAACCCATAGCAGCCACGTAAAACATGCAAACAACAATTAGAGGACGTCTAACTTGTTTTTGCAGGGTATGCTATGTGATGTGATATGGCCAAAAGAATGTGATGAATGATATGTGATGTATGAGATTGATCATGTTCTTGTAATAGGAATCACGACTTGCATGTCGATGAGTATGACAACTGGTAGGAGCCATAGGAGTTGTCTTTATTTATTGTATGACCTGCGTGTCACTGAATAATGCCATGTAATTACTTTACTTCATTGGTAAACCGTTAGCCATAGTAGTAGAAGTAATAGTTGGCGAGACAACTTCATGGAGACACGATGATGGAGATCATGATGATGGAGATCATGGTGTCATGCCAGTGACGATGATGATCATGGAGCCCTGAAGATGGAGATCAAAAGGAGCAAAATGATATTGGCCATATCATGTCACTATTTGATTGCATGTGATGTTTATCATGTTTATACATCTTATTTGCTTAGAACGACGGTAGTAAATAAGATGATCCCTCATAATAATTTCAAGAAAGTGTTCCCCCTAACTGTGCACCATTGCGGAAGTTCGTTGTTTCGAAGCACCACATGATGATCGGGTGTGATAGATTCTAATGTTCACATACAACGGGTGTAAGCCAGATTTACACACGCGAAACACTTAGGTTAAATTGACGAGCCTAGCATGTACAGACATGGCCTCGGAACACAAGAGACCGAAAGGTCGAACATGAGTCGTATAGTGGATACGATCAACATGAAGATGTTCACCGATGATGACTAGTCCGTCTCACGTGATGATCGAACACGGCCTAGTTGACTCGGATCATTTATCACTTATATGACTAGAGGGATGTATATCTGAGTGGGAGTTCATTAGATGAACTTAATAATCCTGAACATAGTCAAAAGGTTTTTTGCAAATTATGTCGTAGCTCGCGCTTTAGTTTTACTGTTTTAGATATGTTCCTAGAGAAAATTTAGTTGAAAGTTAATAGTAGCGATTATGCGGACTGGGTCCGTAAACTGTGGATTGTCCTCATTGCTGCATAGAAGGCTTATGTCCTTAATGCACCGCTCGGTGTGCTGAACCTCGAACGTCGTCTGTGGATGTTGCGAACATCTGACATACACGTTTTGATAACTACGTGATAGTTCAGTAATGTTAAACTGTTTAGAATTGAGGCACCGAAGACGATTTCGAAATGTTGCGGAACATATGAGATGTTTCGAGGGCTGAAATTGGGATTTCAGGCTCGTGCCCACGTCAAGAGGTATAAGACCTCCGACGAGTTTCTTAGCCTGCAAACTGAGGGAGAAAAGATCAATCGTTGAGCTTGTGCTCAGATTGTCTGAGTACCAATCACTTGAATCAAGTGGGAGTTAATCTTCCAGATGAGATAGTGATGTTTCCCCAAAGTCATTGCCACCAAGCTGCTAGAGCTTCGTGATGAACTATAACATATCAGGGATAGATATGATGATCCTTGAAATATTTGCGATGTCTGACGCCGCGAAAGTAGAAATCAAGAAGGAGCATCAATTGTTGATGGTTAGTGAAACCACTAGTTTCAAGAAGGGCAAGGGCAAGAAGGAATACTTCATGAAACGGCCTTAAGGCCCACCCAAGGCCCAAAGCGCAGGGAGAGTGGGAGGGAGCAAACCCTAGGTCCAGATGGGCCTTAAGGCCCACCCTAGGGCGCCCCCTCTCTTCCCCACCTTGGCCGCACCCTAGATGGGTTTTTGGGGGCTGCCACCACCCCTAGGGAGGGAACCCTAGATGGGGGCGCAACCCCTCCCCTTCCCCTATATATACTTGAGGTATTGGGGGCTGCAAAACACACGAGATGAACTCTCCCAAGGCGCAGCCCTACCTCTCTCCCTCCTCGTATCTTGCGGTGCTTGGCGAAGCCCTGCTGGAATGCCACGCTCCTCCATCACCACCACGCCGTTGTGCTGTGCTGGACGGAGTCTTCCCCAACCTCTCCCTCTCTCCTTGCTGGATCAAGGCACGGGAGACGTCACCGGGTTGCACGTGTGTTGAACGCGGAGGTGCCGTCCGTTCGGCACTAGGATCTTCGGTGATTGGGATCACGACGAGTATGACTCCCTCAACCCCGTTCTCTTGAACGCTTCCGCTTAGCGATCGACAAGGGTATGTAGATGCACTCCCCTCTCTCTCTCGTTGCTAGTCTCTCCATAGATAGATCTTGGTGACTCGTAGGAAAATTTTGAATTTCTGCTACGATCCCCAACACGACGTGCCGCTCCACATCGCCCAGAATATCACCAACGACACCCGCATCCTTGACAGCCATCTAGTGAGCATTTTGTGTAATAGTACATTTCTGTGTAGGTGTAATAGTTCAACAGAACTAGAACTGCAAGTATTGGATCAAGATGAAGTGATTTTTGTTGTGTATTTAGGTGATGTTTGATTTGAGGGATCTATGATATGCTATGTTGATGTTCAAAGAAAGACAAATGCACATGATACATGATTTTGCAGGGAACACCCCTGAGTGGCCTATGTTTTGCTGAAATGTTGATTCATATACATTTCGGCAAATTTCAGGCGCTCAATATGCCTATTTTTTAGCAAAGGTTAATCCAAAATTTGCGTGAATTTCGGCATGAATTCTGCTAGAAAGTAATATATATCGAGTGCCCAGGATTTGCCGGAGTAGGAATTAGAGGACATTCAGGCAAAACATAGGTCATTTTGTTTATGTCATTACTCAATATATGTTATGTTAACTGACGATGCTTACGATTGACTTTTAGTCTGTTGGGGCTACTTGTGTGACTTTCAGTTTGTTCTTGAAGGAATGATCCCAACTGTTGTCGTGGGGGCCGTTTGCTCCTCTTCTTCTCATGATATATCTTTGTAAGGCACGAGAGAAGGGGGGAGCGACTATCACTGACGGTCGAAATCAAAGTGAGGGAGTGTCCACCATATACACCACCGTATACAATCTAAATATCAGAGAGAAAGAATTCCGACTGTTTTCACGGGGGTCGCTTCCTCCTCTTCTCCTCATGATAGACCTTGGTAATGCACGAGGGAAGGGGGATGCGACCATCACCAACGGTCAAAATATTAGTGAGGGAGTATCCACCATATACAGTCGAAATATCAGAGAGGAAGAATCCCGGCTGTTGTCGTGGGGGTCGCTTCTCCTTCTTTCCCATCTACTAGACATTTTGGTAATGCACTTGGGAACGATTGGAGGAGCGACTATCATCTATGGTTGATATATCAGAGAGGGTGTGCCCACAATATACACCATTAGAGATGAGTGTTTTTCAAGGGAGACTCGATAGACCAATAGTCAACTCATATTGAATAGTGATCGGAGTGTTGAATTCCTGGTATTTGCCATCGTCATTTAATCTTTCAATTATTAACACGGCAAATGGATGTCGATGGGATCCTCGAGTGTAATGACTGTACTAACGACATGGTATGTGCGACAGGGATCACTTGGAAAATAGTAGATGCTTCTCCCTCGTGCTTAAGGAGGGCTTCAATTATTTTTACGGTATGTAACTTCAGCAGCAAGTATTTCTTCTTAATTAATCATGACTTAAGATTTTTTTCACTTCACGTATACTTTCCTTTTCTTACAATTCGACAAGTGCATCCCTTGCTATGCAAGACCTTATGTCTTAGAGAAGCTCTCTTTCGAGAGAGGGAGAAGGTGGACACAAAGAAAGGTCACCTTAAAATAAAACATGGATTCGTTTTTGAGGTTAAGATCATAAATGAAGTTGGTCACACACATTTTGGTTGTTCAAATTGAAAAGGATCATGCAAGGCCTACGGATTTCAGGAGGATATGAAAATAACCTTTGATATTGGCATTCCTCAAGGTGATTCTGAACATGATAAAGACACTTGGGTGGATCTGGACATGATTCCTATTGTACCTCCATATGAGGTTGTTATGCTAATTTGTTAAATAATCTATATTGCTTACTTAAAATAGTTTTTATTAAACCCTTACTAAAATTGTTTATTTATAGTTGATAGCTTATTTCCTTTCTCCAAGAGACACACAGAAGATTGTACACAATACCTACTACAATCATGGCTTAGATCTAACTTGGGAGGATAAGATTTCTCTTGTCACCTTTGTTAATGAAGTTATGACGTTTAAGATCATCTTTGGAGCTGGCAAAAATTATAGTTGATATGTACCACTAGTCCATGAGTTGAGCGGTGGTAACATACATACAAATATCATGGTAAGATTTTTTACTATTATGTCACTAGTCCATCTTTTTCATACATTTTTCTTAAGTAAACTACATTGCTAAATATGTTACTATTATGTTCTTCAACAGAAGCTCCTGAATTGTGTTGTGCATCCACTGATGTATGTCGAAGGTGAGATGACAATTGTGTGCATACGACCATGGTGGGAGGGTCTGCAAATATCCATGTGCTTCACTACTCAAACCGACGGAGGCCTCAAAATCAAAGGATGGCAAAAAATAGTGACTGGGCGAAGGCCACAAGTTGGAGACCGGTGGATCTCTATGCTCCGTATTGGACTGGACATGTTTTTCTATTTTATGATATTTTACCAGAGAGAGAGAGAGAGAGTAGGTCCTAGTACTTGTCATGTGTTAAGAAATTATTTATCTAAATGCTAACAATTAGCTAGTACTGGTGAACTTATGATGATCCTTATGGTGAGACATTGTTATATCTCTACGATGATGATGGTGATGATAATGATGAGTTGTTAGATCGCTACGATGATGATGAGTTGTTATATCATTGCTACGGTATAACAATTGTATAAGGGTGTATAAATGCAGTATAAATATGCTGAAATGAAATACGCATGCATAGTAGTGGTGCAAGGCACTAGCCAACACTGATGCTATTTAGTAGTAGTGTGGGTCCTACCTCATGCCTAATAGATGTAGTGGTAACATGAGGCGAGGCCCACACTATTGCTAAATGTTAGGTTCAATGTGCTAGCAGTAGCGCGGGCCCCAACACTACTGCTAGGCCCCAGCTTCTATCATGAACGGAAATCGACAATACATAATTCACCATCACTTATTTGATCATAATGATTGTTTTAATATATTTGTTGAGTTCATGTCAGTAGGCCTTATAAGACCCTAATCCACCATAAAAGATACGCATACCTACATATTTACTATATTCAAATCTTTCCACGGTATATTTGGATTTATCGCTTGATTCAGGCCGCACTTGAGACTTATTTGGAGTGTCAAAATAGCCCTTCTCATTATTCGCAAGCTGGATATTTTTTTACGAAAGCTAATCCTCCGTATCCCTCCGAAGCAAAATGTCCACTGCCCATTTGCGGAGAGTTTGACGAGGCAGTCGGCCCCTCAACAATCCCACCCCAGAATGCTGCGTCACCTTTGTTCCTAAGGAATTCGAATAATGCACTTGGCCAATATCCAATTGCTACATGCTCATAAGTCAACCACCAGTTCTTAGACACAGGGTCCTAAAATAAATCAATATTTATTGTAGGTTAGATGCTGTCCTTAAATCAATATTGCGTGAGATACATAGGCTATTAAATAACTATGATTATTTACAATCGTGATCTTATTCTTTCTAGTATTTTTTAGCGTCCAATTATTTTATAATCCTTTTGACGAGATATAGTAGGCATGCATGTCTTCACCTAATCCTTTTTGCATAGCAAGGAATATGAATCAGAATGATATATGAGTATTTCCTTCATGTTCAGAATATTGTCATGATTAATTGAACTTGCCTTTTGAATCTATATTATTAGAATAGTGTCATATATGTGCAAGAAGATAGTATGTGGGTGTAAGATCGTAAACAAACATATCAAGTTGTGGTCACGTTCAGTAAGGTATATATAATGGTTATGCACGCGAAATACAATCAAATAATACTAATTTATGTACATATAATTTGTACATGACACTTGAGAAATCTTATACTTTAAGAATATGATAATACCTTGAAAATTTGAATGTGTATTACTGTCTGCTTTCCACGATAAATAGAGGGTGGTCGTATTCTTGCTCCAAGACCAACTCTGTGGCTAACTTGCACAAAACCAGGACAACTGAAGTCAATGCATGACTTTTTGTATAGGCCATCATACTGTGAGGTTTGTTCCAAGGTAAAAGGAAAATATGAACTTATATTATTAATTTATTATCATAAAAATATATAACACATAATAGCATGTATCTGAATAAATTAAGCATTACCCAAGAAATATGAAATCTAACAAAAGTATTGCCACTCAATGTTGGAAAGACCCGAACACCAGCACCAATCCTGTCAGTGTGTTGTTCTCCACCACTTTTCATTTCTACACACATTGCACTAGAATCCTTACTATATTTATTCACCTTTGGATCCCAAACATTTAATACACCACGCACCCCATATACATCACCCTGGTATATGAGTCCCGCTGACTGCAAGAATTAAAAGTAACACCTTTAAGTGAGAAAAATGAATAGTATGTGTAGATAAGCCTGATAGGATATCACATGTAATTCATGTTCTCCAAAATGTAAGGCGCCAACCCCAATTTTTTTTAATTTGACCATTAATTAGGCTATTAAGTTATGGGTTATGTGGCACATAAAATTATATGATTCATATTCGAAAGCATTTCAAATGTATCACTTTTGGTTCATATTGTAACTTATACAAAAACTAACCTCCAATTGCCCATCGTGACTATGTGCTGCTATGGTGTCACTTCCATTAGTATGCAGTATTGGGATTGTTCCCATTGGGCACTCAATGGTAGATGGTTCATCTGAAGGCAATGTTTGGATATCCATCCAAACAGGGAAAGAATTTGGTTGCATCTGTTTGAAAATAGAATGAACCACCTTATAAACAAAATATTACAAATGTACTCCCTCCGTTCCAAAATAGATGACCCAACTTTATACTAAAGGTAGTACAAAGTTGAGTCATCTATTTTGGAACGGAGGGAGTACAAGACAATACACAAAAAAACATGTTCTAATTTCATTCATCATTTATAAAGCTTATATTATGTAAAAAGGTTCTTAGTTCAGTACGCTTTCAATAGCCCTAACTTTCTAGCATAAAAAACATATCCAAAAAGATTAATGAAACAAGAAGGGAGTAGAACACGCTGAATCAACATTTATGCAATTAATCATGAACTAACAATATACTAGACAATTCATGGAGGTACATCATATTGTTATGAAATTAATTTACCTGGACTTTGTGGTCTTTCAATAGTGGGTGCCTGAAAGACGGTTGCGCATTCACATCAATGCAATCATAGACATCTCCATCTTTCATCTGTTTTGATGTTTCCTCTACTTTTTAGCCCCCAAAACATATGCTAGATATACATAAGAAGGTTAATTATTCATACCACAATGGTTTTATTAACTCGGTGATAACTGAGAATCTGGGTATTGTCTTCCTCTTGCCTTTTGTATTGAACATCTTTTCCTCTGGTCACCAGAACTAGAAATGACATGAAAAGAGTTGCACTAATGGCTTGCTTTCCTTTCATTGTGAATATAGGGAATTGTTAGCTTTGGAGTTCTTAGACCACCATATTTATATGCATCTGAGTGCACCTCACATTTAATGTTGCTTATAATTATAATGTATAAGCTAAGGATTATTGTATGCGTACAAAAGATAGCATATATTAATTGCACTAAGATATATGACCACCAGAAAATATAGCATTAATTGCACTATATATATGATAAGATGTGTTGGGAAATATGGCATCAAATGCCATAAGATATGATCATCCTTATCTTTTGTACAAAATCTATTGTGTTAATGCGATATAAAGGATGTGATGTGTTTAATGCATAGAAAAATCTTCACAAGTGCCAAGTTTGATAGGGAAAGTATTAATATAATTGATTTGTTGCCTTAAATTGTAATCTCCAATCTATTCTAAGGCAATCTTTCCGGGTTCACTCCTCTTTACAACCTTGCCTATCTACCCATATATATGTACGTATATATATATAGTAAAATTGCGTCTATCATAGCTTGCCATAGAACCAGTTAACACTCGCTAAGCTTCTTACGGTGTAAATGTTATAATATTTTTTGAAATAAATAGTGGAGCACCGCTACAAGATGATCCAATGGTGTGATTGTGAAAATATGCATTTCTGTGTCCTCGGCAAAAAAACTATCATTTCAGCTCAATGCGACATAATTAAATAGTACTCCCTCCATCCGGGAAAACATGTCACCAGCTTAGTTCAATTGTAATTTTGCAAAAAAAAAAACATATAATTTTAAATGTTGTGCTAATCAGCCCTTCTTCCTCCCCTAACGCCTGCGGGCACCGCGCGCCCCAGCCTCCGTCTCCCCCCGTCGCCGGCTGGCACCACATGCCCCAGCCGCCGTAGGGATCAGTCGGCGACAAATTCCCACCTGCGCGGCCGTCCACCTGCCCCGCGGCTTCCATTTTGCGCCCGCCCTGCTTACCTGCGTTGCGGAGGCGAGCTTCGCCACAGCCCACCTGCTCCTCCGTGGCGACACCTCGATAGGTGGCGGCTGCACGGCTCACGGACGGCTCCTCCTCGTCCTGTTCGCATCCTCGGCCGCAACCTCGGCCCACCAAGGCCAGCCACTCCGCTGCGGGAGTTGGGCAAGACCACGGCCGCCACTGCTCCACCGCCTCGTCCACCAAGGTGACCAGTGCATCCACCGTCGGGCCCAGCACCGCCGCCCACCTGCTACAGAGGCGATCACTGCCGCCCACTTATGCCTCCTCACCGATTTCTTCTTCTTCCTCTTCTTCGTCCAAGAGACCCAGCTACTCCTCGCCGCCTCTGCTGCTACTGAAAGGTAGCCAACGCCCTAAAACCAGTGTTAAATTGATGCTAATTTGTTGTATAGATCAAATTGAGGTGAATTAGAGCAGCACCAGATCATCCAGTCTGTAATTTGATGATCATGTACACACACACACACACACACGATATTCAGTCTGTAAGAGTAAACTGTAGATGCACAAAATTATGAGAAGATAAGAGATCACTGGCCCGCATTTGTGTCCTACAAGCAATCGGAGAAGGGTAAGAAAAGGTCACTGAGAAACAAGAAAAATGATGCAAAGAAGTATCACCATCACACGGGGGTCAGGTGGCTACTACAAAGCCCAACCGTTGTGGGACAGAGCTGAGCAAGACCTGCTTTTGCTAAAGGGGTCCAACCAGCAACATTGCACTGGCCAGATCGTTCAAGGACTTGGTTCTTCAGGGTTGGGGGGACTTTGGACCTAGAAACAGGGGAGTCTGTTTGGACGGACGAGTTACAATACCCATCCGGAAGTTTCATGCAGCAATGGTAGCACAGGAAGGGACGTTCATTCTCGACAGAGAGAATGACGAGCTAATAGAGGCCCTCAGGAATCCTGAGCACCCTGGACGAACATGAGGCACACCAGGCTCCGTTCCGTGGGTGCATGGGTTTCCCGACATCGGTAGTTACAGAAGCCGAGAGAGAAAGAGGACAGCGGAAGCAACCGAAATGGAGAGGCTCAGCAATATTAGCAAAGCTAGAGGAACTTGAGAGCCAGCCAGCTACCGGCCAACCATCTTAGCAGCACGAAGATCCTTGCTTCGACGCTGCCCCAGAAGCTACCCCACCATATCAGCGGAGAAGCATCGTGGCTTCCACGGAGCTCGTTCAGCCTAATTTCACGGCTCCTCGCTACCCCGTGGATAGTATCACGGAGGCTGAACATTGTGAGCTAATGACGAAATGCCAGAACATGACCTTGAAGGCCGCGGTCGGCTCTGTTATACCTCCTTGAGTTGAGGAAACTTTTCATTGCCGTCCGATTCCACATGGCTATGTTGTTGTGATGGTGGATGAAATAATGGAGGGATTTGAGGAGCTGGAGCTTGACTTCCCTACAGGTGAAGGGGACATTCATCTGGAAAATGCTTTAAGGAATACCTGTCTATGGAGAAAGGAGCACATCAAGCTTCCAAACTGGACGCCTCCTCCTCCTCCTCCGGCGCGTGAGGGCACTCCGCCTCCTCCTCCGGCGAGTCAAGGCACTCCGTCTCCTCCTCCGCCTCCTCCGGCGCGTGAGGGCACTCAGTCTCCTCCTCCGCCTCCTCCGGCACGTGAGGGCACTCCGCCTCCTCTGGCGTGTCAGCGGACTCCACCGTGTCAACAACGGCAGAAGAGAGACGTCGCCGCTTGCTAGCAGTACAAGAGGCGGGAAGAAATACAGATTTGGTCCAAGCCTGAAGCCTGTTCCAAAGTTACCATATGAGAGGACTGACAAGGAAACAGATGGCATCGTGGCAGCCGAAGTGGAGGCCCATTTTGAACGGAAACCTCCACCTCCAAAGGAAACGGTAGATCCCATGAAAGCGAGGCGCACTCTGGATGCCATGAAGCGACCACCACCGCCTCCACCAGATTCCAACTATGTCCTCTGTATTAAAAGGACATATCAAGATGTGCGGCGGTCAGGAAGTACTTCCAGTGATGCAAGATTAGCACAACGAAGAAGTGGGAAAACAATTCCCCGGCTCGGCGAACAGGCAAAGCAATCGTGCCCCCAGCTCAAGGTGTCTAGCGATATCGTCGCTAATCATTCGGAGCTATTGCCCGGTATCAATCTTGGTGATTACCTAAACGATGATGTAGAGTTTGAAACATTAGAGGCAGTAGAGATCTTCAGATACAAGTACATGAAGCCTCTTGTCAAACCTGATAATCCTCCTCTAACAACGATGATGCGAAGATTGCATGAATGATGCATGGATACTTGCAGGAAGTCTGGGAAGGATAGTATGATGGTGAGAATTAAAGATGAGCATGACCTCATTGGAGTCATCGGGGAAGCAATAGGGAGTCCAATGAAATAAGTTGCAAGATTCTATTGGTTGATTGAAATGGTTGAGGTATCTTAATGCTCCAGGAATACAAGATGCAATGATTCCCAATAGTATCATTGGTCTATCACAATTAAATTACCTCAGTCTCGGCGATTCTTCTAACATCTTGACACTGCCACAGTCAATTGGAGAAGCTGAAGGTCTGATTTATCTTGATTTATCTGGTTGTTTGAGAATTGAAGAACTCTTAGAGTCCTTTGGATAGCTAAAAAAATTGGTGCATCTTGATTTTTCAATTTGCTCTCGTGTTTGCAATGTATCAGATTTCTTGAGGAGCCTCACAGAACTGCAATATTTGAACTTGTCAGAATGTAAATCTGTTGGAAAGCTACCAGCATCCTTGGGTCTCCTATCTGAGCTGCAATATTTGAACTTATCATTCAGCTCTTATGTCAGTTGCAGCAAAGCAGAATTATTGGGTGCTCTCACCAAACTGGAGTATCTGAGGCAGGTTTGAGGAGCCTGTCTAAATCGTTTTTGTTTTGACCGTTCAATAATCGGGTCGTCCGCCCGGGCGTTTGAGGGGTGTTTGAGGCGCAGATGCTCTTAAGAAACACACAAAGATCCGACAAATTAAATACGGTTTCTATTGTATATGTGGCAACGGACGCGGATTTTTGGGACATGGTTCCGTGCGAGGATCATATCTAGACCATTAGTTTTGCCTTTGAGATCTATGGTTAATATAGCATTTAATAAATACGAGATATATACATCATGATAAACAATAGATACCAAAACGAATACATTGTATTGTGGGCCAGGACACTTTAGTGCTAACAAATGCGTCCCAGGCAACTCGGTCATAATTTCACCTACCACTCTCAGTCTCATGCGTCTCTCTCACGTAGTCATCACATGTAAACTGTACTAATGTGTTCATGAGCATGTGGCTGATTCATTATGAGACGTTTAAGGAAACAAAACAGTAACGGAAGCAGCTAACCATCATACATTATGTACGAACTATTACATTTGGCAACACTTAAGATAAACCGGAGTTGCGCTGTTCGATAGCTGGTGGCTGAGTCATGGTGCAAGATCTTTGTATAGCTCCACTCGGCCTCTACAGTGTGGGTTGCATCGACGATTATGAAGATTTCTTGCTTGGTTATTCTTTTATAATGAACTGGGCAATATGTTTTCGTTCGTTTTCCTTCAACTCTTATAAATTAGGGAGAATCCTACAACATCTATAAGAGCAAACTGTGTTGACTTTTCCCCGTTGTGAGAGCTAAATCCCGGTGCTGGCCCCAGTCATCCCCGTCCGATCCGATGGTCGCCGCCGTTACCCCCAAGGCTCCAACCCAACCCCGCATGGCGGCGGCAGCATCCACACCGCCTCCGGCCGGGACCCCCGCCGTCGGGGACAGAGGAGGAGCACCGCAGCGGAGGCCACGGCGACGGCAGCAGGCGGCGGGGCAGGGCGACGGCGAGGAGCGTGGCTCCTCGGAGGAGGGTGGAGGAGGGCCTCCATGGACCCGACGGCGTGGAGGGGGAGGGCCGAGACGCGACGGAAGAGCGGATCCGGATGCGAGGAAGGCGGCCACCGTGCCGTCGATGGGAGGCGTCTCCGACCAAATTTCTTGGGCTGCGAGGTTCACCACGGCCAGGCGGAGCTAGTCGGCCCATCAGCCTGGCTCGGTGGGGCGGTTGGCCACGGCCAGGTTTTGTGTCCTCTCCTCTATATATTTATTTCTAACAAAAACAAGACCGAAAGAAGAAATATGTTCTTAGCAAAGAAAATGGAAAATAGGACGCTTTTCAGTACTTGGAATAATACAAACAACAAAGTAAGAAAATGGATTATGGCAAGCCACTACAAAGAAGAAGAACAAGTCCTTGTTTGACTTGTTGACCACCGTTTGAGATTCATCCTTGTATGTCTTTTTCATTTGTTCGTTCTTACATTTTTATTCATTTTCTTTTTTTGACTTGTTGACCATGTTCACTACAAGTTGTCTCTTTTTTTGAGAGTCAATTGGTTGCTGGGAGGACCTGGAATCCGCTTTCCTTGACAACTTTCAGGGCATTTATGTGCGACCACCAGACACTGATGACCTAAGCCACATAATTCAGCAGCCAGAGGAATCGGCCAGACAATTCTGGACATGGTTCCTAACCAAGAAAAATCAAATAGTTGACTGTCCGGACGCAGAGGCCCTCGCAGCCTTCAAACATAACATCCGTGACGAATGGCTTGCCTGGCACCTTGGACAGGAAAGGCCGAAATCCATGGCAGCTCTCACAACACTCATGACCCGCTTTTGCGTGGGAGAAGACAACTGGCTAGCTCGTAGTAATAACATGACCAAGAGCCCTGGTAATTCAGATACCAAGGACAACAATGGCAGGTCGCGTCGCAACAAGCACAAGCGCCGCATTAACGGCGACAATACTGAGGATACGACAGTTAATGCCGGATTCAGAGGCTCTAAACCCGGTCAGCGGAAGAAGCCATTCAAAATAAATCCTCCGGGCCCGTCCAGTTTAGACCGGATACTCGATCGCTCGTGCCAGATACACGACACCCCCGAACAACCAGCCAATCACACCAACAGGGATTGTTGGGTGTTCAAACAGGCAGATAAGTTAAGTGCCGAAAACAGAGACAAGGGGCTGCATAGCGATGACGAGGAGGAGCCCCGGCCGCCGAAGAACAGAGGACAGAAGGGCTTCCCCCCACAAGTGCGGTCGGTGAACATGATATAAGCAACCCACATCCCCAAAAGGGAACGGAAGCGTGCGCTCAGGGACGTATATGCGTTGGAGCCAGTCGCCCCAAAGTTCAACCCATGGTCCTCCTGCCCGATCACTTTTGATCGAAGGGACGACCCCACTAGCATTCGTCACGGTGAATTCGCCCCATTGGTTCTAGACCCAATCATTGACGGATTTCACCTCACTAGAGTCCTGATGGACGGTGGCAGCAGCCTGAACCTGCTTTACCATGATACAGTGCAGAAAATGGGCATAGATCCGTCAAGGATTAAACCCACAAAGACGACCTTTAAAGGCGTCATACCAGGTGTAGAGGCCAGCTGTTCAGGCTCAGTTACACTCAAAGTGGTCTTCGGATCCCCGGATAATTTCTGAAGCGAGGAGTTAATCTTCGACATAGTCCCGTTCCGCAGTGGCTATCACGCCCTGCTCGAACGAACTGCATTTGCAAAGTTCAATGCGGTGCCGCACTAAGCATATCTCAAGCTCAAGATGCCAGGCCCTCGCGGAGTCATTACGGTCAATGGAAACACCGAACACTCTCTCCGAACAGAGGAGCACACGGCGGCCCTCGCGGCGGAAGTACAAAGTAGCCTCTCAAGGCAATTCTCAAGTCCGGCTGTTAAGCGTCCGGAGTAACCTACAACAAGACCGTCTGGCACGTTCCGAGCAAGCATAGCAGTGCGGCCCCAACCCCAGCCCTCGCGAGATTGGGAGGGCCACCGTGCCGTCGATGGGAGGCGTCCACCGTGCCGTCGATGGGAGGCGTCTCCGACCAAATTTCTTGGGCTGCGAGGTTCACCACGGCCAGGCGGAGCTAGTCGGCCCATCAGCCTGGCTCGGTGGGGCGGTTGGCCACGGCCAGGTTTTGTGTCCTCTCCTCTATATATTTATTTCTAACAAAAACAAGACCGAAAGAAGAAATATGTTCTTAGCAAAGAAAATGGAAAATAGGACGCTTTTCAGTACTTGGAATAATACAAACAACAAAGTAAGAAAATGGATTATGGCAAGCCACTACAAAGAAGAAGAACAAGTCCTTGTTTGACTTGTTGACCACCGTTTGAGATTCATCCTTGTATGTCTTTTTCATTTGTTCGTTCTTACATTTTTATTCATTTTCTTTTTTTGACTTGTTGACCATGTTCACTACAAGTTGTCTCTTTTTTTGAGAGTCAATTGGTTGCTGGGAGGACCTGGAATCCGCTTTCCTTGACAACTTTCAGGGCATTTATGTGCGACCACCAGACGCTGATGACCTAAGCCACATAATTCAGCAGCCAGAGGAATCGGCCAGACAATTCTGGACATGGTTCCTAACCAAGAAAAATCAAATAGTTGACTGTCCGGACGCAGAGGCCCTCGCAGCCTTCAAACATAACATCCGTGACGAATGGCTTGCCTGGCACCTTGGACAGGAAAGGCCGAAATCCATGGCAGCTCTCACAACACTCATGACCCGCTTTTGCGTGGGAGAAGACAACTGGCTAGCTCGTAGTAATAACATGACCAAGAGCCCTGGTAATTCAGATACCAAGGACAACAATGGCAGGTCGCGTCGCAACAAGCACAAGCGCCGCATTAACGGCGACAATACTGAGGATACGACAGTTAATGCCGGATTCAGAGGCTCTAAACCCGGTCAGCGGAAGAAGCCATTCAAAATAAATCCTCCGGGCCCGTCCAGTTTAGACCGGATACTCGATCGCTCGTGCCAGATACACGACACCCCCGAACAACCAGCCAATCACACCAACAGGGATTGTTGGGTGTTCAAACAGGCAGATAAGTTAAGTGCCGAAAACAGAGACAAGGGGCTGCATAGCGATGACGAGGAGGAGCCCCGGCCGCCGAAGAACAGAGGACAGAAGGGCTTCCCCCCACAAGTGCGGTCGGTGAACATGATATAAGCAACCCACATCCCCAAAAGGGAACGGAAGCGTGCGCTCAGGGACGTATATGCGTTGGAGCCAGTCGCCCCAAAGTTCAACCCATGGTCCTCCTGCCCGATCACTTTTGATCGAAGGGACGACCCCACTAGCATTCGTCACGGTGAATTCGCCCCATTGGTTCTAGACCCAATCATTGACGGATTTCACCTCACTAGAGTCCTGATGGACGGTGGCAGCAGCCTGAACCTGCTTTACCATGATACAGTGCAGAAAATGGGCATAGATCCGTCAAGGATTAAACCCACAAAGACGACCTTTAAAGGCGTCATACCAGGTGTAGAGGCCAGCTGTTCAGGCTCAGTTACACTCAAAGTGGTCTTCGGATCCCCGGATAATTTCTGAAGCGAGGAGTTAATCTTCGACATAGTCCCGTTCCGCAGTGGCTATCACGCCCTGCTCGAACGAACTGCATTTGCAAAGTTCAATGCGGTGCCGCACTAAGCATATCTCAAGCTCAAGATGCCAGGCCCTCGCGGAGTCATTACGGTCAATGGAAACACCGAACACTCTCTCCGAACAGAGGAGCACACGGCGGCCCTCGCGGCGGAAGTACAAAGTAGCCTCTCAAGGCAATTCTCAAGTCCGGCTGTTAAGCGTCCGGAGTAACCTACAACAAGACCGTCTGGCACGTTCCGAGCAAGCATAGCAGTGCGGCCCCAACCCCAGCCCTCGCGAGATTGCGAAACCAGTACCACGCGTACATAATTACGCTCTGGAAATACCATGGGCATAAGGGGAGGGGCACAACCACGACATGCCCAGAATGCGGCTCAACCGCACTAGGGGCTCCCGATTTTGTCATTTCTCTTTTCTTACTTTCAGGACTCCACTCTTCGGAAGGCCTGTCTGGCAGTACGCTCGCCGAACACACGATGCAACAGCCAGGGAGATAGCAAGCTACGTCGAAAGTCCAGGTGGTCTCTATAACGAGCTCAATACCTATCTTACTTAAAGTTCCGCAGCTTGCCCCTGGAGGGGGACAGGTCAAATAATCCCATCTCTTGCTTATCGCACTATTTGTATCGTTCTGCTTTCATAGCAGCCCTTTAATAAACAATACATAGCTCTTGTCTATTATTGCATTCCCTTTTCATGTAAATATGTTCAGTCATGACATTATGCAACCGTACACTTTGGTACGGCCAATACACTAGGGGCTTAAGTTCCCCAAAATACGGTGTGAGAAGACCGAACACTCTCATGAGTGCGGCACCCCGAACTTAAAGCACTATATGCATCGACTCCGAATCATGTCTTGGGTCAATAGTTGTGTTTGCTCGGCTTCCATATTTTGGTATCTTACGTTCCGTTATATCGGCTAAGGTAGCTTTACCGTAGAGCTTTCGTTGCCATGGAAGTTTTTTTTGGTTTCCAGCTAAAGTCATCGCCAGAGCAAAAGTTGCCTTCTTTGTGTCCACAAATAAAAAGGAGTGACAACAGTAGCAATTGATGATAATGAAAGAAGCAGACTTTGCTGAGTTCTGCCAATTGGTGGTAAGCTTCCTGGAAATTGAGCGTGGTTGTCGACTGAGAACGACGCTCTGGGTCAAGTTTCTCAGTCCAAAGAATTGCTTAAGTTGAGCTGGAATAAGTTGAATAGGCAGGACTATTTATGAAGGGAAAAACCCAACAGTTAATCCTGTCTTAATTTTCAACACAGTCGTGACTAGTTTGCATTCTGTTAAATGATCAATTATTCAGAACCATAATGGTGTTGGTGTGTACACCTTTCAAGCAGCCTAGGTAGCTATTTGAGGTGGAGTCTTGTTGCCTGCCAGCCTAAAAATCTCTATGTCCAAGCACCACCACGAGTTACTCAGAAAGTTCAAACTCCCACAATCCTTCCAGCTCCGTGTGGCTGAGTATTCTTCCAAGCTCCCATCCATGGCTCCTCTCGTCTTCCTCCTCCTATTCGGCTAGATCCTACTCTGCACAGGCGTCGACACCATCAACTCCACCACACCCTTGTCCGGGTCACAGAAGATTGTTTCCCGGGGCAGCAAGTTCACCTTGGGCTTCTACTCCCCACCCAAAATGCAAAGTAAGACCATCTCTTCCACCTCTGGCGATTACTACTACATAGGCATATGGTACAGCACTGTACCACTGTTGACCCCCGTGTGGACGGCAATTACCAACGTGCTGGTGTCTGACCCGACCACCGCGTCCTTGGAAATCGCCAAGGACGGCAACCTGGTCCTCCATATGATCAGGCCAAAAACCGGCAGCTATGGTCGACCAACGTGAGTGTATCCTCCAACTCCACCATGGCCATCATGAGGGAACTCACCGATGCCTCCAATCCATCCATGGTTTATTGGCAAAGCATAGACCACCCCACAGACACCTGGCTTCCGGGGGCCAAGCTTGGACTGAACAAGATCACTGGTGTGAGCAAGAGGCTTGTTTCTTGGAAGAACAGCTCAGACCCATCTCCTGGGCTGTTCTCTGTGGGGTTAGACCCAAAAGGCACAAACCAGTTTTTAATCCAGTGGAACGAATCCGTAAACTACTGGACCAGTGGCGTCTGGAACGGCAAGTACTTCAGCGCTATGCTAGAGGCTACCAAGAACATATACGACTTCCAATTCATCAACAACGCCATAGAAACCTACCTCTTGTACTCGATGAAGAATGATTCAGTAGTCTCGCGGTTCATCATTGACGTGACCGGACAGATCAAGCAGCTAAAATGGGAGGATTCCAGACAACAGTGGGTCATATTCGGGATCCTACCACGGTCAGCGTGCGACGTGTATGCGCTTTGTGGGGCATACGGCAGCTGCACCAACCCCCTCAATGCCAGTGACAGATATTACAACTCCTCCTCAGGCTTGCAGCATCCGAGCTGCCAGATCAACAAAGCAGGAAAACAAGGATCAATGGTTCAGTTGTTGGTGGAGTTGCTGCAGTTTTGATAATTCTTGCGATTATATCGTTCTTCCTATTTCACAAGTGTTGTCGAGACAAAACTCTTCGGATATCCGAAAATGCTGGGGCTGCGTTGACTGACTTCAGGTACAATGATCTGTTGGATGGTATTCGAAGCATCGATTCACTTCTTCTCGATCTATCAACACTAAGAGCGGCGACAAATGACTTCGGCGAAGGAAATATGCTTGGTAAAGGAGGTTTTGGGATGGTTCATAAGGTACAAACCATGCCATATGTGCTATTTTTATCAGCTTCATATATTTACCAGTGAGTATGCATCTTCTCTTGCACAGGGAGTCCTACCTGACGGTAAACAAATAGCAGTAAAAAGACTATGTCAGAGTTCCAGACAAGGAATAGGGGAACTGAAAAGCGAACTTGTCCTGGTCGCTAAGCTTCGCCACAGGAATCTTGTGAGCCTCATTGGCGTTTGTTTGGAAGAACAAGAGAAAATACTTGTGTATGAATTTATGCCCAACAGAAGCCTTGACACCATTCTTTTCGGTACAGACTCTTCACTATTAATTGATTAATTTCTCAAAAGGAAATTTTTCACTATAGCCGAGCTTAGAGTAGTGCAAGTGCCGCCAAACTTTCACTGCAATGCTGATACTTATTGTTTGGATGGCAGATTCCGAGAAACACAAGGACCTAGATTGGGGAAGGAGATTCAAGATTATCAGTGGGGTTGCTAGGGGACTGCAGTATCTCCATGAAGAATCTCAATTGAAGATAGTTCACCGTGACCTGAAAGCGAGCAATATTCTGTTGGACTTCGATTACAACCCTAAGATTTCTGACTTTGGCTTAGCGAAGATTTTTGGAGGGGATCAGTCAGAAGATGTCACTAGGCGCATCGCTGGGACATAGTAAGCAGAGTCAGCATTAGTTAGGCATCAAAGTAGAAGTTATAATAACAGCTATCTTCTTCTTGCAGCGGATACAAGCCGCCTGAATATGCCAATATGCCATGCATGGTCAATACTCAGCAAAGTCGGATGCATTCAGCTTCGGTGTTTTGGTTTTGGAGATAGTCACGGGAAGAAGAAACAATATGTCTATCTCGTAAATCTTGTAAGCACTTCAGAACCAATGCTAGTAAACTCTGTGTGCGGCTGAATCCCTGAAATAATAACTGAAGAATTTACCAATCTGGTGCAGGTATGGGAGCACTGGACCAGGGGAAAGGTCATCGAGTTGATCGATCCATCCCTTAGCGACCATTCTTCTCACGATGACCAGGTGCTGAAGTGCATCCAGATCGGGCTGCTGTGTGTGCAGAACAGGCCTGAAGATAGGCCGACGATGTCGTCGGTGAATGTCATGCTTAGCAGCCAGAGTGCTCGCCTCCCTTCTGTTTCCATGCCAGCCTTCTCTGACGGATTGAGTGGACGCAGTGACAATAATTCAAAAGCGGCGTCCTCAAATGGCATGACCATCACAAAGCTTGAGCCAAGATGAAACCAGTTTTCACTGATGCCACATTACTGTCTTTTTAGAGATCAGCTTGATGAAATGTCTTCGGTGTCACTTTTTAGAGATCTTAGTGCCTCCAAGGTTATCTTCGGTGTCACTTTTGCTGTGCCTCCAAGGTATTGCTGCTGGAGAAAATGTTAGCGGTATTATTAGCTGGGGCATGTGACTCATACAAATACATGTATCAGTAGTGAATTTTCAGCAGCCTTTTCATATTGGCAATCTTTGAAAATTAGCTTTCGTTCTGTAAAATTTCACTTGCAATACCGAAAAAGGGTTTCCCCACACTTTGTATTCCAAAGCAACCAACACCGACACAAGATCGTTGAGGCCAACAGCACAACAAGCCCAAAAGAAAAAAGAAGAAGAAACAAATGCCAACAACGGCAGCTCGACAAAGCGCGGATGACCCGCCACTGCTGCGCCCACCAGAGACAAACCACTAGAACCCGAGGCTCCGAACCACCGCGTACAAAACATCACCTCCAAGAAGGAAAGCGACGCCGACGACGCTGCTGCCCGGACATGTCCTAGGGTTTCCCCGGCACGCGGAGGGGGGTGGGGGATGGATATCACCGACACCCTTCATGAAGGAATGGTGGCACCCGCAGGTGTCGCCGCGTCGGAGCCGAAGACCGGCAATGATTTCTCCCATACTCCAATACCCACCGCCCAATGAACCGGAGACGACCAGCCAGACCGCCTCCCACCACCATGTGCCATCTCGGTTGCGCCGCCACCCACACCGCCTCACCGCGAACACCAACACGAGGCCAAGAGGACCGGAGAAAAGCACCCCGCGGAGGGAGAAGCAGCACGGAAGCCGAACGGGAGGGAACCACCTCCACCGCTGTCGTGCGGGAGGCCAGAGCCTCCGGCACCGTCGCGGTAGCCGTCCGGACGCGGCAGCAGGGCAAGCCAGGCCACCCCTGGCCCGGCCAGGCCCGAAACGGGCCCGCTAAGCCCCGCCGCCATGCTGCAGCAAGCCGGCGATGGCGCCGCCAGCACCCTGCCGCTCATCGCCTCTCCCCCACCTCCCGGAAGCCACGAAGCAGACCCACCCCGCCGCCAGCCTGCTCATGCCCAGATGGGGCCCAAAGGGCACAGATTTGGGCCGAGCGGGCGCCACCAGACCGCGCCACCGCGTCGCCCCGCCGCCAACGGCGACGCCGCTGTCCAGAAGTTCGTCCCCGCTCGCGCCAGGACCCCCTGCCGCCGCGCTGGACCGCCGCCGCCCAGAAGCACCGCCAGGGGTCGCCCCGTCCCACGCCGGCGGACACCCGAGAGGGGAAAGGCCAGGGGGCCGCAGTCACCAGCATCGCCCGGGCCAGGCCCGCAGCGGGCGCCGGCGCCGGCGGCAGGGAGGAAGGGGGGGAGAGGCGCGCGGGGGAGGAGGTTGGTCGCGAGAGGGGGAAGGGGAAGGGCTTATACAGATACTATAATTGCCACTTTTGCGGGGTTCTTCACTTGCAATAAAGACAAGGTTTTCTATGACGCAGGCAGCGTAGACCAAGGTTTTGGTTACCGGTCGAAATTTCGAGATTTTCCATGGTTACTGCATAGTTCCGCGCCCCTCGGTAAATCCCCGTACCGAGCAAAAAATACCTTCTTTTTGAATTTTTTGAATTCAAACGCTCGACTTGTACTAAAGTACGTAAGATCTAATTAATGCCATGAGAGTTGGTTCTGACGTATTGGTAGCAACCTAGTTCCTGTTTTGAGAGGTCTCTGGTTGGAATGTTTGTTCATTCACTCATTTGAATTCAAAATTCAACTCTAAAATTCGTTCGAAATATTCTCAGTATTTTTCGGTAACCATGGTAACCACGTTTACCAGCCCCTCTTGGTAAAATTGCCTCATTCGGTAACCAAAACCTTGGCGTAGACCCAGTTTTCCACGGGTGGCGAGACAGATTTAATGCTGTTGTTGATAGCTTGGTTTTTGTTCTAATTAATTAGAAGATCGAATGTATTGAAATTGAAACAACATTGAGATGCTTGACAGAGTGCTCAAGAGCAAAGACTGAGAAAAAAGATCCCTAAAACCTAGCTAGATACATCCCACCGGGCGCCTTCTTGGCCTCCTCCTTGAGGAACTGCTTGTGCTCCTCCTCACCGGCAAAACCCGTACAGATTTGTTATTGCCAGACCTATTCTCACACTGGACTGTATGCCTATTTTTTTTGAGAGAGAGTTGGGGAGCTTACCTGAAGAGTGTTGTGGACCAGCCGAAATATAGCTCAATATATGTCTACCTGAAGCTTATTTTCTATGTGCTTTTCATAATTTCAGCAGTTTCAGTACAAAGGGGATAACACTACCAGAATAACTAGCGATGCCGACGGCCCCCGTCGGCATAGATAGGCCTATCCCGAAGGCCCAGCCCAGGCCGTCGGCATATAAAAGCCGTCGGCGTATATCAATCTATGCCGACGGCCCCCGTCGGCAAAGCTTAGCCGTCGGCGTCGAAAGAAATATGCCTACGGTGGCTGTAGGCATAGAGGAGGCCGTCGGCATAGCACGTGGGCCCGGCTACCCGGACGGAGATGGCCTTTTGACGGCGTCAATCTACGCCGACGGGCTAACAGCGGCCGTCGGCATAGACGCTACGTCATCGATCCGCGTCGCCCGCCACGTCATCGATCTGCGTCGCTCGCCTGTCCGTGGGGTGGCAAATCTATGCCGACGGCCTGGCCGTCGGCATAGGTCTGGCCCATGGATGTTGCCCCGTCATCGATCCGCGCCCTTGGGCATGTCATCGATCCGTGAGCGTGTGCGCAGGTATGCCGACGGCCTTGCCGTCGGCATATCTCTATTTTTTTTCTTTTTTTTATTTTTTTATTTACTTTTCCTTGTTTCTTTCACAACATAAATGTGCCTTATCTAACAAAAAAACATACCCAGATGGTATATCGATTGCCCCCCTCACGGACGTTGCTGCCGCCGCTCCGTGCCCCACAGCGACGCCGGAGATGGGGGGCACACCCCGGAGCTGCGTGTCGGGTGCCTGCGGTAGCCACCACGCTTCCACAACCGTAGGAGGACCCAAAGCAACACCTAGCGGCATTGCTACCCCCCAGCTACACCCTCCCGTCTAACCGGGCCCTCATACATGCGGGGCGGTGTGGTGCCATGTCTGAAGAGGCGGGACGGGGGCCGTGGGGGATAGCAATACCAGCGGAGCATCGCACCGGCCCCTCATACATGCGGGGTGGTGTGGTGCCATGTCCAAATTAGAGGCGGCACGCGTCTCCGAGGTGTGCCCCCTCACACGAACGGCGCCGCCGCCGGCACCTGAAGGGGGGAAACGGACGCGTCGGGTCTACACGGAGGGGATCTTACTATGGGTTTGGCCCGGATGTTGCTCTAAAGTGTTCGTATGGGCTGACCTAACACGACCGGGTGGATAGTTCCACTGGTCAAAACCCGTCCGTGCAAAGTCAAAGGGTTAGATCCCGTGGTCAAATGCTACAGGGTTAGGCGGGACGGGGGCCGTGGGGGGGGGGGGGTAGCAATGCCACCCGAGCGTCGCACCGGGTCCTCATACATGCGGGGTGGTGTGCTGGCATGTCCGAAGAGGCGGCACGCGTCTCCCGGGTGTGCTCCCTCACACGGATGGCGCTGCCGCCGGCACCTGGACGGGGGGGGGGGGAACGGACGCGTCGGGTCTACACGGAGGGGATCTTACTGTGGGTTTGGCCCGGATGTTGCTCTAAAGTGTTCGTATGGGCTGACCTAACACGACCGGGTTGATAGTTCCACTGGTCAAAACCCGTCCGTGCAAAGTCAAAGGGCGAGATCCCGTGGTCAAACGCTACAGGGTTAGGCGGGACGGGGGCCGTGGGGGTAGCAATGCCACCCGAGCATCGCACCGGGCCCTCATACATGCGGGGTGGTGTGCTGGCATGTCCGAAGAGGCGGCACGCGTCTCCGGGGGTGTGCCCCCTCACACGGACGGTGCGGCCGCCGGCACCTGGAGGGGGGAAACGGAAGCGTCGGGCCTACACGGAGGGGATCTTACTATGGGTTTGGCCCGGATGTTGCTCTAAAGTGTTCGTATGGGCTGACCTAACACGACCGGGTGGATAGTTCCACTGGTTAAAACCCGTCCGTGCAAAGTCAAAGGGCTAGATCCCGTGGTCAAATGCTACAGGGTTAGGCGGGACGGGGGCCGTGGGGGGGGGGGGGGGGGTAGCAATGCCACCCGAGCGTTGCACCGGGTCCTCATACATGCGGGGTGGTGTGCTGGCATGTCCGAAGAAGTGGCACGCATCTCCTGGGTGTGCTCCCTCACACGGACGGCGCCGCCGCCGGCACCTGGAGGGGGGAAACGGACGCGTCGGGTCTACACGGAGGGGATCTTACTGTGGGTTTAGCCTGGATGTTGCTCTAACGTGTTCGTATGCCCTGACCTAACACGACCGGGTGGATAGTTCCACTGGTTAAAACCCGTCCGTGCAAAGTCAAAGGGCTAGATCCTGTGGTCAAATGCTACAGGGTTAGGCGGGATGGGGGCCGTGGGGAGTAGCAATTCCACCTGAGCGTCGCACCGGGTCATCATACATGCGGGGTGGTGTGCTGGCATGTCCGAAGAGGCGGCACGCGTCTCCGGGGTGTGCTCCCTCACACGGACGGCGCCGCCGCCGGCACCTGGAGGGGGAAACGGACGCGTCGGGTCTACACGGAGGTGATCTTACTGTGGGTTTGGCCTGGATGTTGCTCTAAAGTGTTCGTATGGGCTGACCTAACACGACCGGGTGGATAGTTCCACTGGTCAAAACCCGTCCGTGCAAAGTCAAAGGGCTAGATCTCGTGGTCAAACGCTACAGGGTTAGGCGGGACGGGGGCCGTGGGGGTAGCAATGCCACCCGAGCGTCGCACCGGGCCCTCATACATGCGGGGTGGTGTGCTGGTATGTCCGAAGAGGCGGCACGCGTCTCCGGGGTGTGCCCCCTCACACGGACGGTGCCGCCGCCGGCACCTGGAGGGGGGAAACGGACGCATCGGGCCTACACGGAGGGGATCTTACTGTGGGTTTGGCCCGGATGTTGCTCTAAAGTGTTCGTATGTGCTGACCTAACACGACCGGGTGGATAGTTCCACTAGTCAAAACCCGCCGACACCTGGAGGGGGGAAATAGTCCGAAGAGGTGGGACTATTTTAAAAAAATTGTGGTTTGCATATATGCCAACGGCCTAGCCGTCGGCATAGGCCTCCCTTCTATGCCGACGGCCGGGCCGTCGGCATATGTGCACGTTATCCACTCCACCGGGCTGCTGACATGTGGTCTCAGGCCTATGCCGACGGCCATGCCGTCGGCATAGGACCAACCTTATCCCCTCGGCCACCCTCCTCCTCCACTCATTTCTCTCCCTCCGCACCCGACCCCGACCCCTACCGCTGCCGCCCACCTCCTCCGCCGCCCGCCCTGAGCACGCCGGCGCCCGCGCCTCCCCGCCCCGACCCCGAGCCACCCCGCCCCGACCCCGGGCCGGCCGCCCCGCCTCGACTCCACGGCGCCCCACGCCGGCCCCACGCCCCGCGCCGGCCCCGCGCCGTCCGCCACGACCCGACCCGCCTCCGACCTTCCCGCCCCGACCCCGCACTGCCCCGCCCCGACCCCGACCCCGCCCCGCCCCGACCCCCCTCAGGCCGCCCCGCCCCGACCCGACGTCGGCCGCCCCGCCCCGACCCCCCGCCGGCCTCCCCGCCCCGACTCCGCGCCTCCCCGCCCCAACTCCGGCCGGCCGTCTCGAAGGTGAAAATTTTATGTATTTTTAGTGTTTTTTAGTTATTTTGTAGCTAGTTAGATAGGTATTTAGATAGTTAGATACATAGTTAGATAGATAGTTATATAGATAGTTAGATAGGTAGATAGTTAGATAGTTAGATAGATAGTGAGATAGTTAGTTAGATAGTTAGATAGATAGTGAGATAGGTAGTAAAAAAATTTGGTTAGATGAGATGCTATATGTTGCATATCTTGCAAAAAAAAATTGGTTCGATGAGATGAATCAATGATTATGACGAATAGGTGATAATGATGATGATGAATATGTGATGACGATGATGAATATATTGTTAATGTTTTTAGTTTTTTTGCCTACATGATGCAAAAATAAATGAATGCATGTTTAAATGTTTTAAATATGCTCTAAATTTTTTGTCGCGATGGATTTTGCAGGCTTTGTGGTGTTGCATTTCATCAAAGTGACCGTCGTCCGACGCGTTGTTCCCTAAGCATCCCTCTGTTGTTCGACTCCTTCCCCAACAGCTGAGGGTGAGCTACAAGTTCATCTCCTCCATTTTTTGATGTCACTAGATTTCGTTCTCAAGTCAACTGACGTAACCTAGGCGTCTCCCGTCCGAAAGGGTTGCATCGATAAATATGCATTCAATTGCATATTTATCACCGCAGCTCTTTTGGATTGTCCAGCGTTTTCCATGGACAGCCCGAGGATGTGTAGATTGGGTATGTTCTCCATGTTCTACCCCGTTCCGAGACAGGATTTCGGCGGCGCCTCCCCATTGTTCTCCAGAGCACATTCTCTCGGCAATTTGCCGAGACGTGTATCTGGAGAACATCGGGGAGGTGCTGCCGAAATTTTGTCTCGGAACGGGGTAGAATGGAGAACGTACTCAATCTACACATCCTCGGGTGGGATTAGGACCCATCTTTACCTATTAGAGATGTTGGTGGATTAAACGCGGTAGAAACTGAAAATTTGATGTGATTAATTTAAGTGAATCCTTAATTATGTTGTGTGGGTTGCAAAAAAGCACAGGATGGCAGATAATCAGTGGATGTACAGTGGTTTTATCCGTCGAAATCGAGTAACATCAGAGTGGATCGCGAAAACTGATGTGTATTTGAAGGAGATATTCCGTCGTCCAATGAGAATTATCCCACCATGCCCCTGTGCGAGATGTGCCAGACGTCACCGTAGAAATCAGACGGACATGAGTGAGCACCTTCGCACGCACGGATATATGCCAAACTTTGACATGCCGCCGATAAACATAGCCGAGCAGGACCGTGGTAGAGAGGAGGTGATGCGACAACACATCAATGGATATGAGGACGACGGGGTCAGGGACATGCTAGATGATGTCGTTGTTGCAGAAACGGCAAATGCGACACCTTTAGAGAATGAACCGGAGGAGCCGGAGGCAACCACAAAGGCCTTCTTGGAGGTCTTCGCCTCGTCGAAGAAACCTCTTTATGCGGGTGCGAAAATATCTCAGCTGGATGCCATCTCGCAACTGATTGCAGTCAAGGCTGAGTACGGCTGTAGCCAGAAATGCTTCGAAGCATTCCTGGGAGTACGGGCTAACAGCCTCCCTAAGGGTCATGAACTGCCGAAAAGCATGTACGATACAAAGAAAATCATGAAGGCACTCTCTATGGATTATGAGAAAATAGATGTTTGCCCAAAGAATTGCCTTTTGTTTAGGCACGAGTATGCGGATGACAAGTACTGTAGGAAGTGCGGTTCGTCTCGGTACATTGAGGTGGTCGGTGAGGATGGTGAGAAAAAGCAGCTAACCATCCCCGTTAAGGTTCTTCGGTATCTTGATTTTATAAAAAGACTGCAGCGCCTTTTCATCACGAAGGAGTCTGCCAAAATGTTGAAGTGGCACCAGGAAGGTATAAGGTACAATCCAAAAAAAAATCGTACATCCATCGGGAGGGGAAGCATGGAAGTCATTCGATGAAGAATACCCCGAGGAAGCAGCCGAGGCTGGGAATGTCAGAATAGCCATATCAGGTGATGGGTTGAATCCATATGGTATGTCGTCCAATCCATACAGCTGCTGGCCTGTGTTTGTAATTCCGCTCAATCTTCCTCCCGGTGCCCTAATGCAACGGAAGACCATGTTCTTGTCGCTCATCATTATGCTTTCATATATTATGCTTTCATTATGCTTTCATTACCATGTGGTACATTTCACCGTTTCATGTTGACATGCCATTATGCTTTTATTATGTAGGTGTGTCCAAATTGGTGTTATGGAAAAGACGAGTCCTGGGTAGCATTGGTGGATCTTTGGTGTGATGAGGCTGGAGCCTGGGCGGCTATGAGAATCAAAAATAAGGCTAACCGAGGGAAGGGGGGAGTACATGCTCAGGGAAACCGAAACCACTATCTCCACAAGGCAGTTAATGTATGACTAACCCCATTAAACATTCTTCTTCTTCTATTTACCATCACTTTCTTATGTATGACTAACATCTGTTTGGTGGTGCAGGAGGAGAAACTGAAGCGGCCGCTCTCACACATGCAGGGGTGGGAGATCGCCCATACGCGGAAGGACCCCAAGCCTGGCGAGCCCAAGTACTATGGCAAGAAGACCGCGTGGAGGAAGGATGCCTACTCCGCAGCGTATCAGAAGTTACATCCTGACCCCATTGCGGCGGATCTGGACGACAGGGCGGTGGTGAGCATGGGGCCAAAGGAGCACGGTCGGGAGGCGGTTCTCGATGCTGTGGTCACTCCGACTATCTCCTACACACAGCTCCGTCGGATCGACCCGAGCATGAGCCAGCGAACGAGCCAGCCAGTGTCCAGTTCACAATCCCTCTTTCAGGAGCAACAATCTGTAAGTATTTTCCCTCTTATCTTCATTGCTCACTTTATTTTCCGCATCTAGTAGTTTTATGAGTTCCATCATGTCATACCTTAGGCCTACCTGGAGTACACACGCCAGGAGACCATGGCGTGGCATCAGAGGCTTCATGAACACCAAGTGCAGAGGGATCGCCAGCTGGAGCAGGCTTTTCAGGAAATGGCGGCCGGCAGGTGTCCTCAGTTGCAGCCAGCACAATGCCCTCCAGCACAACCAGTGCTGCTGACCTTTTAGGAGTTTGTGGCACAGAACGCTGGCCCCTCGCCGGTTAGTTCATCCCCAATCTATTCACCCAAAGCATGTCATGCCTTTCAACACAGTCATATATCCCATTAATATGTCTTTTCAACACCCAGGGAATAGGTGGATCTACCGTTGGCGGTGGTCTTCGCAGCACTCCGGAGAGACGGAGTCCGACCACTCTGATCCACGGAGGCGGAGGCGGAGGTGGAGGCGGAGGTGGAGGCGGTCCTGGCGGTAGCGCTGGTGGAAGCATTGACGACCTGGGCTTCGGCGCTCTTGGCGGTGACGACCTCCGCGGTGCTCAACGTCCTGGCGCTTAAGCCTTTGGGTCACATTGTGGCGGTTCTCGATGTTGTGATACTTATATGCTTGTGATGTTTCTTATCTTATTGTTGTTTGTGAGATTCTTATATGCTTGGTGGTGATGATACTTATATGTTTATTCTTTGTGATGTTTCTTATGATGTGTGATGCTGCTCCTTACTGTTACGTGATGTTGCTTCTTATATATGCTACTTCTTATATATGCTGTGTATATTCAAATGAATTGAGCTGAAAAGAAACAGAAAGAGGGGAAAAAAAACTATGCCGACGGCCTAGCCGTCGGCATAGGCCTGGCGTGAGCTTCCAGTGGCTGACACGTGGCCGTCTATGCTGACGGCCTGGCCGTCGGCTTAGTTCTGCCCCAGGAGTGCCCAGTTGCCGACACGTGGCACGTCTATGCCGACGGCCTAGCCGTCGGCATAGTTCTAAACTAAGCCGACGGCCCGACCGTCGGCATAGGCAAGCCCCAGGAGCGACGGCGACTCGCCACGTGGCACCTCTATGCCGACGCACAGGCCGTCGGCGTAGTTTATAACGATGCCGACGGCCAGGCCGTCGGCATAGAGGTTCCACGTGGCTAGTCGCCGTTGGTCAGCAGTTGACGGCAGCCGCCGTTAGGCGATGGCGTTGCCGACGGCCAGGGCCGTCGGCATAGATGTATGTCCACCGTCGGGATAGGGTCTATGCCGACGGCCTTTCTATGCCGACGGTCATCCTGGCTACGCCGACGGATATGTTGTCGACGGGGGCCGTCGGCATAGGCCTGTCCCGAGGGCTAGTCAGGGCTATGCCAACGGCCCTGGCCGTTGGCATAGGGTGCGATTCCGGTAGTGTAATGTTTTACATTAAGTGATGTCATCATTATTGAAGCAATTTTAATAATAATGTGGTCTTATTTTTCTTTTCTTTTTCCGTGAGCTCGAAAGAAGGACTCCATGTTCTTGTTTTGTCATTTTTGATCAATCTATGCATAACCTGTATGTCTCCAGTTTATGTTAAGTTATACCCACCACATGTCTGTGTAGTTGGATGTGCTATGATCATCATCAAGTAGATTTTGTCACTTGAACAGATTTATAGTTGAATGCTTAGTGCATCACTGAATCTTAATGCAGGGATTTAGTAGAAACCGAACAAGGCCATACTGAGTAGAAGCAGCTAAGCATGAGTAATAATTAAGGAGCTCTCCAGCCTCCAAAAGGACAGGTCCAAGGGCTCCTCTGTTGACTGAAACCAAGGTTGACCGATGCCGCCGACTAGATGGAGCCAGGCCATGGTTGGGTTTGGATGGAGCAATACTAGGTCCGTAGGTCGTGATACTAGTAAATATTTAGTTTTTTGAAAAAAAGTTATGGAATTATGTTGGCTTATATTTTTAGGTATATTCATTCATTTGCTCTGTCTTCTCATGTTACAGGTGGGGCCAGGGCGTCATCAAGAGAGAGAGAGAGAGAGAGGCGAGGGGGACTGAGATCCAGTGCCTTTATCAAGTGAAGTCACGCTGCAACTTTAGCCTTTCAATCTCCATCCAAAACATATCCAACGGTGTACGTTAGACATAGGCAAAAACTTCAGCAGTTATCAGTTTGGGTGAGGGCGGGTAGGAAATTGGGGGTTCGTGGGCTATAGCGTCACGTCTAGAACACTCCCACGCCGCCGGAGGAGGAGAGGAGGGGCAGGTCGTGCCGCCGCTGGAGGAGGAGAGGAGGGGCTTAAATAGCGCGCTACAAAATATAGCAAGGCCCTTCTCTAAATGTTACACAAGTTATAGCACGCTAATAGCGTGCTATATTTCAAAATAGCGTTTGCAAAAAAATCAAATATATCTAGAAATAAAGTATTTAAGCAACTAAATTTTTCATAGGAGCAAGCAATATATGCATAAGGGCCAAATCCAGCACATAAAAAGGAGTGAGAAAGGGATGAGAAGTGAGAACTAAGGTTAGCCGGTTATGTCTCGTGAGAGAATCTGATAAAAGGAGTGAGAAAGCTAGTGGTCGTGGGTTGGTTTTGGCCTGCTGGGCCTGCTGGGCTGTGCTTATTTCAGTTTTGCATGGTCTGCACGTTGTAACGGTACAACGTTACAACGTTATACGTGTGTAGCGCGCTAATTATGTGATTAGCGCCATAGCGTCCGATTTTGCCAAAACGTAACGCCTCACTTCCAAATATGCTATAACCGCGTTATAACGGCGAAATAGCGTGCTATTTAAAATCAGGTCGCGCCACAGTCGCTCGGGGAGAGGAGGGGCAGCCGCCGCCGGAGGAGAGGAGCGGCAGGTCGCGCCGCCGCTGGAGGAGGAGAGGAGGGGCAGGTCGCGCCACAGTCGCTCGGGGAGAGGAGGGGCAGCCGCCGCCGGAGAAGAGGAGGGGCGGGCGCGCCGTCGCTGGGGAGAGGAGGGGCAGGCGCGATGTCGCTGGGGAGAGGAGGGGCGGCCGCCGCCGGAGGAGAGGAGGGGCGGGCCGCGCCGTCACTGCGGGAGATGAGGGCCGGACGTCGCCGGAGGAGAGGAGGGGCGGGTCGTGCCATCGTTGTGGGAGAGGAGGGCCGGCCGAGGCGGGGGGACAAGGTCCATCGCTGCAGAAGAGGTAATTTACAGGTCCATCACTGCAGAAATCGCTGCAGAAATTGGAGATGTGATTCGTCTTTGCCCAAGTACATATTTGTTGCATATACTACTAATTTCCATCGGTTGTGTGTTAGCATGTGCAATTGACTGTGTGTCATTGAGACCGAAACAGCAGGTCTAATGCATGGAGTTAAGCTCTAATGCATTTTGTTTTTTTGGTTCAGATTTATTTTACTTATTTGAGTAATTTTTAACTGAACTTTTTAGCATACAAATATTGTCACTAACTGAACTTTTTCCAGGCGTGAGTAACTGAAATCAGCATGAGTGCTCTGCTCTGAAAACTGAGAACTCTGTTGTGCCTCACAATTTTCAGTGTTGTGGGATGGCAGAAATTTATAAGGGAATACCTCAAGTTGGTATGAGGTTTAGAAGTGTAGATGAGGCTTGGGAATTTTGGAATGCATATGGGGGTCACACCGGCTTTGATGTGAGAAGGAGATACACAAACAAAAGCAGACTTGATGGTCGGGTTGCTTCATGCAGATTTGTTTGTTCCAACGAGGGTCATCGAAGAAAAGGGTTAACTGAGACAGTGCCAAAGCGTTTTAGAGCTGAAACAAGAACCAATTGCCAAGCTCATATGTATTTCCAATTGGATTGAGAGGCCAGAAATTATGAAGTAACTGAGGTTGTGCTTGAACACAACTACTTGCTTCAATTCCCACAAACCCGCCACTTGATGATATCCCAAAGAAAGATTTCAGAACGACAAGCTTTTGAAATTGAAACCACTGATGATTCCGGCATAATGCCACAAGCTGCACATGAGTTTGCTTCTCGTCAAGTAGGTGGACCGATTAACCTTGGATATACTTGCCGTGACCAAAAAAATCATTTGCGAACCAATCGACAGAGGGAGTTGGCTTTTGGACAAGCTGGAAGTATGTTGAAATATTTTCATGAAAAAATTGCTGACAATCTATCATTCCAATATGCACTACAGTTCGATTGTGAAGAGGATATAACCAACATATTCTGGGCTGATGCTAAAATGATCCTTGACTATGCACATTTTGGTGATGTTGTCACTTTTGACACTACTTTTGGCACAAATAAAGAGTATAGGCCATTTGGTGTTTTTCTTGGGCTCAATCAGTTCAGAGAAACTACTATTTTTGGTGCTGCCTTGCTGTTTGATGAAACGAAGGACTCATTTATATGGCTATTTGAGACTTTTCTAGCTGCTCATAATGAACGACAACCTAGAACTATTTATACAGATCAAGATGTAGCAATGGGAAAATCTATAGAGAAAGTATTCACCGAATCATATCACGGGCTGTGCACCTTTCACATTATGATGAATGCTGTCAAACATTTATCTCCAGTCAAGGATGATGAGAAAGATAAAGGGGAGGTGGAAGAGGAAGATGAAGGGGAGGAGGAATCTCATATTCTCTCCGATTTTAGTGCTTGTATATGTATGGCTATGAGGACAAGGAAGCATTTCAAGAAGCATTTGACAACATGAGACATAAAGTGCATAAGCAAACTTGGTTAGATAGCATCTACAAGGTGAAAGAAAAATGGGCTGAATGTTATATGAGAGATGTCTTCAGTTTGGGAGTGAGAAGTACACAACTAAGTGAGAGTTTCAACAATGCATTGAAGAACCATTTGAAATATGATTTCCATATTGTCCGATTCTTGAAGCATTTTGAGAGAATGGTTCAAGTAAAAAGGAGAAAGGAATTGCAATCTCAATATGATGCAAGAAAAAAATTGCCAAGAATCAAGATGTGCACACCCATGTTGGTGCAAGCAAGCAAAGTGTACACTCCAACTATTTTTGAAGCTTTCCAAAGTGAATATGAAAGATCCAGGGTTGCTTGCACTAGAGTGTTGGAGGAAAATAACCAATTTGTTGTTGCTATTGGGAGGTTGCATGGTGATTTGACTTATGAGGAGGAGGAGGAGTGCATAGTGATTGGTGATCCGTTGGACCAAACCGCTTCATGTAGTTGTCAAATGTTCAATAGGGCTAGAATATTGTGTGGGCATAGTTTGAAAGTTCTTGATTTGATGAATGTAAAGACATTGCCAACACATTATCTCCTAAAGAGATGGACTAGAGAAGAACGCAATGGAAGTATACATGACAGGCAAGGAAGGAAAGTGGTAGAAAATCCAAAATTGGAAGCTCAACTTTGGTACAAAGAAATGTCTCATAAATTTCATGATATGACATATAAAATAGCCAACTCTCTCGAATGTCGTTTGATGCTAGAAGACGCACTTGCTTGTCTTTGGCCACAACTAGAGGATAAACTCAATGCATCAGCCACCGGCGCTACTAGTGCATGTTCCAATGACCAAGAAAATGTTGATCCAAATGTACAACAAGCCAATGACTTGCTTAGTTCTGCACGACTGAAGAAAAAGGAGGTTTCATCTAAAAATTTGAGGAGAAAGCCAACTTGGTTTGATAAGTTACGCTAGGGACGAAAGCCATCTAAATCAGCGGCAACAACAAAAAAGGAGCAAAGGTAAGGTGTAGTATGTATGTAATATGAGTTGTTATTCATTCCTGTACTAACAAAATAAGTTTTCATTTTTATTGGCAGCAACAACAACAAAAGAAAAAAAATAGTGCGCAGCCTCAAGTGCAAGTGGAGAACAATATCAATATTATGCAACCAGAAGTGCAAGTGCAGGTGAAAGAAAATAGTGAGAAGCGTCAAGAATATGATGCAATTGACAGCTTTACCGAGCTCTTGACAACTTCACGAGTTGATGATCGTATCTTTATGATGATATGATCTAGTATCTTCAAAGTTGATAGGTAGTATTTTGGACAGTGCTAACAACATTATTTTGGGGGGTTACCATAGTCTCTTTTGGCCTAAATGTATAAGTGAAATGGCCTGCTTTTGTGTAGATGATTACTCAACATTGACACTTATTGTTTTAGCATTCGGACATTATGCGTTGCAGCTTTTTAATATCAAGTTCTACTGGATTTAGTGCCAACTGCAATTGATTTATTCCACTTTGATTGCATAATGCACTACTGTATAACCAGACCAAATTTTGTTTTATAGTCTGATCATGAGTATCTACAGTTCTTTATTTTTTGGGTTTCAATCTGTTCAAATAAAACTGAGTTCAAGTGCCACTGCATCGTTGTTTGCAGCTAGTCTGTATTGATGTTTGCTGCTATGCTGAAAACTGCTAAGTGTTGAGAGTCATTCCCCTTGTGTGATCTGGACCGTAGGATGTTGATTGGATGAAGTTTAGAAGGGTAAAGTTGCAGCACAACTTCACTTGATAAAGGCACTGGATCTCAGTCCAGGCGAGGGAGGGATCCGGGGAAGCTAATGGCCATTGGATCGAGGGATCCGACAGTTGCCGTACAATGCAGCATGTACCACTTTGGGTTGTTGGTGGGCTGTGGGCTGCCTCGGCTAGAGTTTGCTGGGATGTGACAGCATTGGAATTGGGCATAATTGATTAAATTGATGTATACATAAGTAGAATCAATGATATTTTTTCCGACTTACCGGTGATTACAAAAGCATGACATATTGTCAACGTATGAGTGAATCAAACTCGCAGGACTAACAATTCAGTTTTGGAGTGGAAGATTCTACAAATATGCTACCTAATAAAACACTGGAAACCATATTTGAAATATTAATTAGATTGTCTGCTTAGAGTTCTGCCGATCATGATAATTAATGATATTAAAACATATATGAACACAAACAAACATACAAATATATGTCATTTATAAAATTGTCAAAGTTAGTCAAAATGGAACTTTTAATTTACATAATCAACTCTTTCAACGATATACATTACAATTGTATAATAATGAAAATATTATAAATAATATTTGGTAGCATTAGTATATGGTTAGCTGTTAAAACAGAATAAAAATATTCTTATTATGAGTGTATTATAATAATAGAATTTTATAGTAAATATAAAAGTTTTGGTATAAAATTGCTAATTTAATTCAGTCTAGATTTGAAAATTTAATTCGATTAACGCTGCTAAACAAATATTTTAAGTAGAAAACGATAACAATACTTAATGCAATAATTTTCTTAACTGAATTTTTTTTCAATAACAACGTACATTGTTGGTCTTATTATTTTTCCACCGGTGAGTTGGGACTAATTAAGAAACAAGAGTGATTAAGGACGCAATATGTGTAAAATTTAATCACGGAACAAGAATGGAAAAACTTATTATTATATGAAGATGCCCATTGGATTCTTAAAAGTTTCGAAGAGAATTAAGTAAGCTACCTATTAATGCGATATTTTGAATAAAAAATGGGCCGACTATGATTTAAAATTTTGAAGTCAATTGTGTGCCCAATACTATTATAAGACATTTCCCTACGAAGATAAACTCAAATACTTACAAATAGAAAAATTAGGTTTATTTTACATTTTATGCATAAATGTATTTTTCATTTTTTAGAATTGTTTATTTTCGTTTTACATCTTGTTTAGAAACTTTTTAGGGGCAAAATATTTTAGTGTACATTTGATTTTTTTTAGTGATACTTTTTCATTAGAAGACGAAGTGTGATTCTAAGAGGGTTATCAAAGTGAGGAACGACATGTGATATTTTTAGGGGAAAAATAATGGCACACTGCATCTTCTTCTTCTTCTTCTTCTTCTTCTTCTTCTTCTTCTTCTTCTTCTTCTTCTTCTTCTTCTCGCGGAACATAGAATACATTGTCAAGCATGACCACAAGTGCTCCTCCACATGTAAGAAAATAATGTAGCAGAACGATGATAAACCTAATGAGAGTATGAAAAAGCATCTCGGACCACCCACCACGACGGTCCGACCACCACTTTCACGGGTGACAGGACTGTCCCTCTAGTGATCTCTATCTAGCCTACCAACTTAGAGCATCTCTAGCCGTTCGCCCCCAGGGGCCAAGAAAAAGCACAGCTTGGGGACGAACTGGCGATATTTTCGGTGTGGGGGTGATCAGCTTCCCAGTCGCCGCCCCAGGTCGGTCCCAGACGCTCTTTTTTAACTTTAAAAAAACATAACTGAGAAAATTTCGGCAAACACGACATACATTCGGCGATATTTAGGTGGTTCACAGTTTTTTTACATATAGAAACATAATAATAAGTCTACTAAAAAGAAAAGGAAAAAATGACCACGCCTACAGGCCGAAGAACTCGCTGAACATGTCGAAGTCGCCGGCGTCATCGTCCTCCTTCTCCTCCTTCATGCGGTCGTCCCTGCTGGATCCCTGCCCAGAGTCGCCCTGGCAGACTGGGTTTGCGGCGGCGGTGCCTCTCTATCGTCGAGAACGACGACACCTTCCCCAGCAGTGATATCCTCCAGGGAGCGGCGCTGGCGCTCCATCTCCAACCGCGCCCAGTCCTCCCGCGCCCACTTCATGGCGGCCTCATCATCGAAGTCGGCCTCGTCGTCCTGCTCGCGCTTCATGGGGCCGAGCCCCGGCTCCATCTCCAGCCTGACGAGGCGGGAGGCAGGACCCGAGGAAGCGTCGCCGCCGTCGTTGATGACAACGCCATAGTTGCGTTCGCCGAGTGGTGTTTGCACGGGCTTGGCCTTGACGCTGAAGAGCACCGGCGACCCGGAGAAGTGGGAGGAGGATCGGGAGGAGGAGGACCCGCCCAGCATCCTCCTCGGTAGCCATGAGCCGCAACTCCGGCGGGGGACCGGGACGGCCAGGTACGTCAACGGGTGATCGTTGCCACCCTCGAGGTACTCAAGGACGGCGTGGAGCATGCGGCCGGGGGCACTCCACCACAACCGGCGACCGTCACTGTTGTTGCGCCCGCTCAACACTGGCGTGTTGTTGATGGAGGCCAGTTGCTCCGCCTGCTGGCGTTTGAAGTACGCTGCCCACGCCTCATGGTTGCCGGCATTGTACTTCGGGAGGGCTCACTCCTCCTCCGACAAATACGCCCGCACACGGTCGATCTCGGCCTGGAAGTAGTCGGGGTGCTCGACATCGGGTAGCGGGGGGGGGGGGGGGGCAGGGACGCCCCCGACACTGAGCCTCCACCACCCCGACGCTAGCATGTCGGGAGGCGATGGGCAGCTCGCTTCTTGGAGGAGATAACTATCCCTCAACATGCAACGAATAATCACTCCAAAGTTTCTATCGCGGAGAACATAAGATGAAATTGTTTGTAGGGTATGAAACCACCTCAAAGTTATTCTTTCTGTTTGATATATTGGGCTATTCCTATAAATGTCACAAATAGCCCTAGAGTTCGTACTAAAATAACACCATATGACACACATCAATCAACCCTAATGTCACCTAGATACTCCAATGTCCCCACAAGTATCCGTGGGCTAATTATATGATATGCATCACACAATTTCAGATTCATAATATTCAATCCAACATAAAGAACTTCAAAGAGTACCCTAAGATTTCTATCGAAAAAAGGAATATGAAAATGTGTATCAACCCCTATGCATAGATTACCCACAATGTCACCGTGGGGATCCGCAAGTTGATAACCAAAACATACACCAAGTGAATCAATAGAACATCCCGTCGTCACCACGGATATCCCATCGCAAGACATACATCATGTTCTCTCACATCCATAGATTCAATCCGACATAACAAAACCTCAAAGGAAAAGATTCAGTTAATCACAAGATAGAGAGGGAAGAACACCATAAGATCCAACTATAATAACAAGGCTCGCGGTACATCAAGATTGTGCCAAATCAAGAACACGAGGGAGAGAGATCAAACACACAACTACTAGTACATACCCTCAGCCCCGAGGGTAGACTACTCCCTCCTCATCATGGAGACCGACGGGATGATGAAGATAGCCTCCGGTGATGATTTCCCCCTCTGGTAGGGTGCTGGAACAGGCTCCCGATTGGTTTTTCGTGGCTACAGAGGCTTGTGGCAGCGGAACTTCCGATCTAGGGTTCTTTTCGAGGATTTTTTGGCGTCAGTCTCACGTCGGGGGGGGGGGGCTCGAGGGGCCCACAAGCCGTAGGGGGCGCCCTTGTGGCCTCCTCATCCACTTCCTGGCCCATCTCCGATGCTTCGGGTTTTTTTTGTCCATAAAAAATCACCGTAAATTTTCAGTCCATTCTGAGAACTTTTATTTCTGCACCAAAAACGCCACCACGGTAGTCCTGCTGAAAACATCGTCAGTCCGGGTTAGTTCTAATAAAATCACACCAAAATCATATAAAATTGTTGCAAACATGGCATGAATACTTCATAAATTATACATACGTCAGAGACGTATCACAACCCCCCCCCCCACACACACACACAACAAACAAACTTCTTACATTGTAAGAAATGACATAATGGTCACCAACAATGACAAACACAATTGGATTGTCATTGATACTCATTTTGTGCATGTAGGGTCATCTTTGGCAGTGCTACCCCGAGAAATCCCACTAGAGGTGAAACTAAATCCCACAGAGACCAGGAAAAGGGGAAAATATACTCATTAGAAGCATGGGAGATGGACCGAAAGCAAAACAACTAACGTCTTAGGAGAAACTCTAACAGATGACGTATAACCTCACCAACCCGCACAATGCAGGCGGGTATATACCGTTTTTCCTTATTTTTCGGGCCGAACAGATTCACTATATTTGGCCCAACCTGTAAAAATTATATGATGGGCCGCAAAACCGCAGCCGGCCTCTATATCTACCGGACGAGGCGCAATTTAGGGTTCCCCGCTTCATTTCCTCTGCCGTCTCCCTTCTCCTCCACCACTTTTCTTTCTAACTCCGACGAGCGATTCCTCCCAGCGCAGAGATTTGATTCGGCGAGCGATGGCAGGATCTGCACGCGGGCATGGAGGCCGTGGCCGTGGCCAGTCGCCGCCGCACAAAATCTTGCGCAATGATGCGGAGGCTAGCAGCTCCCCCCACCCCTCCGTCGAAGCTTGCGGAAGAGCAAGTGTGGCAGCGTGGCCGTCTCTCCTGCAACAACGGGTTTTCATCTGGACCCACTTTCACCGCCTCCATGAGGAGATATTCCTGCGCACCGTGGCTTGCCTAAAGGCGAATGCGGTGCTCCTCTCCGCGGACCGTGCCTTCGAGGCCGAAGAAGAAGGGGCCGTTGAGAGGCTCACCGCGGCGAAGGAGGGGCACACCTTTGCCCATGCTTGCCACAAGTCGGCGGAGGAGGTCTTCCTCGGCGTCAAGCACTGAGCCCTCGCCACTCCTGCAACTAGATATGTATCTTATCTATGTATGATGTGTTGTGTAATGAAATTTGTAGCGGGAAGTACGTTTTATCTATGTTTCTTAAATTTCCAGTAAGCTTTTGCATGATCTGTTCTGCCGGGTGCATCACTTCCCGCAAAATCGTTTCAAGGGGAACTATAAAACGATTTTTTTGGAGGGAATATAGTTCATCTGTTAGAGTTGTTGGTGCCGGAATGTATGGCAGCTTCTGCTAAAAAAGATTGTATGGTAGCTAGCACCTACTCCTTGGCGCGTGCGAGTTTTGTTTGGTAATTGATTTCCCCGTGAAAATGTAAAACAAAGGCATCTTTTAAAGCAAACACGTAATTCATTTTCACTGGTAGAAAATTAAGTTACATAACCAAACACACATAAAAGACTGACCAGGAAAACACGACTGTCCTGAAAACTTTGCAGATATACCCCTCTAGGGTTTTTTGCACTTTCCGAAGCGAGCGACCGCCACCCAAATCAAACGCCGCCAAAGCACGCGCCAGAAGAGACGTCGAGCCTCCACCATTGCCAGATCCAAAGAAGCACCATCGCTAACGAGGATTTGTAAGTCGGTGAACAGGCCCACCACAAGCAGCGAGGTACATGTCGATGTGGCACGTCAACCCGGGGACGTGCCCCTGCTACCTTGGACCAAGATCTGCCGCATCCCATCGATGAGGTTGAGGAAGAACAATAGATCCACCACCATGCATGGGACCAAACACCTCGCAACATCCGTCTCGCCCTGGCCGCCAACATGTCCATGGACCGACGAATGCCTCTGACACACCAAGACCCGAACACCAGCACAAATCCTGTCAGTGTGTTGTTCTCCTCCACTTTTCATTTCTACACACATTGCACTAGAATCCTTACTATATTTATTCACCTTTGGCTCCCAAACATTTAATACACCACGCACCCCATATACATCACCCTGGTATATGAGTCCCGCTAACTGCAAGAATTAAAAGTAACACCTTTAAGTGAGAAAAATGAATAGTATGTGTAGATAAGCCTAATAGGATATCACATGTAATTCATGTTCTCCAAAATAAAGGCGCCAACCCCAATAAATTTTTTAATTTTACCATTAATTAAGATATCAAGTTATGGGTTATGTGACATATAAAATTATATGATTCATATTCGAAAGCATTTCAAATGTATCACTTTTGGTTCATGTTACTTATGTTGTTTTGCCATGTTGTCAGTATAACTTATATGTTAAGATGTGTGTTCATTCACATTTCAGGATGGAAAGAGTAACAATTAATGAAAAACATTAGTGCTGACAACTAAGAATTTGTGACTAGTATATAGTATCAAACTGTCCAAGAGAGTGTTGCTAAAACTTGGTAATGAAATTGGAATTCCTTCATGTACAACTGACATAATGTTCATACATAACTATTTTAGTACACATAAAGATTTGAGGGTACAAAAATCATTATTAACTACTCAAATATTGTAGAGTATGAGGCCCTTCATTCACTATAAAATTGCATTCTTTTTTACAAATCATTTTCCATCATACTTTATGAACTTTGACCATTAATTATTACGACCCTCGATGAAAAATTAACCATTACCATCAGAAGGTGATTTTTTTTCTTAAAATACCTTCTTGTAATTTAATTAGATTATTATAGTGTCTATGCTGCTTCTTTAACTCAACATTGTAAATTTGACATGCATAGCAAATGCAACAATTATACGCTAATTTCCATAATCAATCCTACAGAAAAATCCCATCAAATTGTGACAACAAATTCATTTTGTAACTTATACAAAAAGTAACCTCCAATTGCCCATCGTAACTATGTGCTGCTATGGTGTCACTTCCATTAGTATGCAGTATTGGAATTGTTCCCGTTGGGCACTCAATGATAGATGGTTCATCTGAAGGCAATGTTTGGATATCCATCCAAACAGGGAAAGAATTTGGTTGCATCTGTTTGAAAATAGAATGAACCACCTTATAAACAAAATATTACAAATGTACAAGACAATACACAAAAAATTATGTTCTAATTTCATTCATCATTTATAAAGCTTATATTATGTAAAAAGGTTCTTAGTTCAGTACTCTTTCAATAGCCCTAATTTTCTTGCATAAAAAACATATCCAAAAAGATTAATGAAACAAGAAGGGAGTAGAACACGCCGAATCAACATTTATGCAATTAATCATGAACTAACAATATACTATACAATTCATGGAGGTACATCATATTGTTATGAAATTAATGTACCTGGACTTTGTGGTCTTTCAATTGGGTGCCTGAATGTCGGTTGCTCATTCACATCAATGCAGTCATAGACATCTCCATCTTTCATCTATTTTGATGTTTCCTCTACTTTTTAGCCCCCAAAACATATGCTAGATATACATAAGAAGGTTAATTATTCATACCACAATGGTTTTATTAACTCGGTGATAAGTGAGAATCTGGGTATTGTCTTCCTCTTGCCTTTTGTATTGCACATCTTTTCCTCCGGTCACCAGAACTAGAAATGACATGAAAAGAGTCGCACTAATGGCTTGCATTCCTTTCACTGTGAATATAGGGAATTGTTAGTTTTGGAGTTCTTAGACCACCATATTTATATGCATCTGAGTGCACCTCACATTTAATGTTGCTTATAATTATAATGTATGAGATAAGGATTATTGCATGCGGACAAAAGATAGCATATATTAATTGCAATAAGATATATGACCACTAGAAAATATAGCATTAAGTGCACTATATATATGATAAGATGTGTTGGAAAATATGGCATCAAATGCCATAAGATATGATCATCCTTATGTTTTGTACAAAATCTATTGTGTTAATGCGATGTAAAGGATGTGATGTGTTTAATGCATAGAAAAATCTTCACAAGTGCCAAGTTTGATAGGGAAAGTATTAATATAATTGATTTGTTGCCTTAAATTGTAATCTCCAATCTATTCTAAGGCAATCTTTCCGGGTCCGCTCCTCTTTACAACCTTGCCTATCTACCTATATATATGTATGTATATATATAGTAAAACTGCATCTATCATAGCTTGCCACAGAACTAGTTAACACTCGCTAAGCTTCTTCCGGTGTAAATGCTATAATATTTTTTGAAATAAATAGTGGAGCACCACTACAATGTAACAAGATGATCCAACGGTGTCATTGTGAAAATATGCATTTATGTGTCCCAGGCAAAAAAAACTATCATTTCAGCTCACTGCGACATAACTAAATAGTACTCCCTCCATCCGGGAAAACATATCACTAGCTTAGTTCAATTGTAATTTTGCAAAAAAATAATATCATTTTAAATCTCGTGCTAATCAGCCCTTCTTAGCCGCCGTAGGGATCAGTCTGTGACAAATTCCCACTTGCGCGGCCGTCCACCTGCCCCGCGGTTTCCATCTTGCACCGCCTCTGCTTACCTGCGTTGCGGAGCCGAGCTTCGCCACAGCCCACCTGCTCCTCTGTGGCGACACCTCGACGGGTGGCGACTGCGCGGCTCACGGATGGCTCCTCCTCGTCATCCCGTTCACATCCTCTGCCGCAACCCCGACCCACCAAGGCCAGCCACTCCGCTGCGGGAGTTGGGCAAGACCCTGCTTGCAACTTCTCCACCGCCTCATCCACCGAGGTGACTAGTGCATCTATCGTCGGGCCCAGCACCACCGCCCACCTGCTACAGAGGAGATCACCGCTGGACACCTGTGCCTCCTCGCCGATTTCTTCTTCGTCGTCTTCTTCGTCCAAGCGACCCAGCTCCTCCTCACCGCCTCTACTGCTACTGAAATGTAGCCAGCGCCCTGGATCAGTGTTAAATTGATGCTAATTTGTTGTATAGATCAAATTGAGGTGAATTAGAGCAGCACCAGATCATCCAGTCTGTAATTTGATGATCATGTACACACACACACACATGATATTCCGTCCGTAAGAGTAAACTATAGATGCATAAAATTATGAGAAGATAAGAGATCACTGGCCCGCTTTTGTGGCCTACAAGCAATCGGAGAAGGGTAAGAAAAGGTCACTGACAAACAAGCAAAATGCTGCAAAGAAGTATCACCATCACACGGGGGTTAGATGGCTACTACAAAGCCTGACCGTTGTGGGACAAAGCTGAGCAAGACCTGCTTTTGCTAAAGGGGTCCAACCTGCGACATTGCACTGGCCAGATCGTTCAAGGACTTGGTTCTTCGGGGTTGGGTGAACTTTGGACATAGAAACAAGGGAGACTCTTTGGACGGACAAGCAACTTACAATACCCATCCTGATGTTTTAGGCAACAATCAAGGTAGCACAGGAAGGGACATTCATTCCCGACAGAGAGAAGGACGAGCTGACAGAGGCCCTCGGGAATCCTGAGCACCCTGGACGAACACGAGGCACACCAAGGTCCGTTCCATGGGTGCATGGGTTTCCCGACAGCGGTGGTTACAGAAGCCGAGAGAGAAAGAGGAAAGCGGAAGCAACCGAAAAGGAGAGGCTCAGTGCAAGATTAGCAAAGCTGGAGGAACTTGAGAGCCAGCGAGTTAGCGGCCAACCATCTTAGCGGCACGAAGATCCTTGCTCCGACGCTGCCCCAGAAGCTATCCCACCATCTCAGCGGAGAAGTAGCATGGCTTCCACGGAGCTCGTTCAGCCTGATTTCAGGCTCCTCGCTACCCCGTGGATAGTATCACGGAGGCCGAACATTGTGAGCTAATGACGAAATGTCAGAACATGACCTTGAAGGCGGTGGTCGGCTCTGTTATACCTCCTCGAGCTGAGGAAACTTTTCATTGCCGTCCGATTCCACATGGCTATGTTGTTGTGACGGTGGATGAAATAATGGAGGGATTTGATGAGCTGGAGCTTGACTTCCCTACAGGTGAAGGGGACATTCACCTGGAAACTGCTTTAATGAATACTTGTCTATGGAGAAAGGAGCACATCAAGCTTCCAAACTGGATGCCTCCTCCTCCGGCGAGTCAAGGCACTCCGCCTCCTCCTCCGCCTCCTCCGGCACGTGAGGGCACTCAGTCTCCTCCTCCGACGCATGAAGGCACTCCACCTCCTCCTCCGCCTCCTCCGGCGTGTCAGCGGACTCCACCGTGTCAGCAACGGCAGAAGAGAGACGTCGTCGCTCGCTAGTGGTACAAGAGGTGGGAAGAAATACAGATTTGGTCCAAGCATGAAGCCTCTTCCAAAGTTACCATATGAGAGGACTGACTAGGAAACTGATGGCATTGTGGCAGCCAAAGTGGAGGCCCATTTTGAACGGAAACCTCCACCTTTGAAGGAAGCGGTAGATCCGGCGAAAGTGAAGCGCACTCTGGATTCCCTGAAGTGACCACCACCGCCTCCGCCGGATTCCAACTATGTCCGCTGTATTAGAAAGACATGTCAAGATGAACGGCGGTCAGGAAGTACTTCTAGTAATGCAAGATTAGCACAATGAAGAAGTGGGAAAACAATTACCCAGCTCGGCGAACAGGCAAAGCAATCGTGCCCCCCGCTCAAGGTGTTTTGCGATATCGTCGCTAATCATCCGGGGCTATTGCCTGGTATCAATCTTGGTGATTACCTGAACGATGATGTAGAGTTTGAAACATTAGAGGCAGTAGAGATCTTCAGATACTGGTACAGGAAGCCTCTTGTCAAAACTGATAATCCTCCTCTAACAACGATGATGCAAACATTGCATGAATGGTACATGGATACATGCAGGAAGTCTGGAAAGGATAGTATGATGGTGAGAATTAAAGATGAGCACGACCTCATTAGATTTGAGTTGTTGCCTGTTGAATTTGTGGAGTTATTTTAGTTATTCAGTCAAATATGCCCTCGACAAACAACTCATGACTTGCTACTATCTGTGAGTACTACTTATGTAATGAAGTCTCTATAGCTCAGCTCTTTCATTGCATGTATATATATTTATCCTCACTAAATTATGCAGATTGAAGACCATCGAATGCAAAAAAGGATAAATCTATGACATTGTGTTCATTAACCCAAATACCGTAAATGAATGGTCGGTTAAAAGGAGAGTTAAAGATACTGAGGACAACTTGCTACAATCGTTACTTCGACATCAAAACAAAGGGAAAATACTCTTTCCTTACACTTTACTGTCTTGTGCATATTCGGTTTCGCTTACTCGAGGTTATAATAATGTAATTGATGAGTTATGCGTGTGCAGGTTCCACTTTATTCTGCTAGAGATTAAGCTTGACCGGGGAGTAGTAACTGTCTTAGACTCGAGACATAAAGATCCCCATGAGTATGCGGACATGACTGCAATGCTCCAGAAGTAAGTTCAATCAATCATTATCGCACCATATCGACAACTTTTGTTCAATTTCTGATATCAAGTAATCATTTCCTTCGCCTGGCAGGATTTGGAAACATTTCTCCGGAATGGTTCCGGGTCTGCAGAGGGAGCTGCGATTTACACACCCCAAAGTAAGTAGTACTAGCTAGTTCCGCGCATTTTTCATTGATTCTAGTTTCATCAATACCAATTATCATGCTTGATTATTAGTTTGATTGAACTCTATTTCTCATAAAGTGCTTGTGGCAAGTAGGCGGGAATAATTTATGTGGATACTACGTTTGCGAGTTCATCTACAACTCGACCTCTCAGTGTGGCTACTCTGACGAACAATATGAAGTACGCAAACAATATTCATAATTTTATTTTATTACCATCAATTGTGTTGAATTTCTTTCATATATATGTATTGACCCCCTTCTTTAAATTAGACGTGGCAGATGCGGGATGAACTCCTACCACATGATCGCATACGAGCAATTCAAGAGGAATTGGCGTGATTCTTTCTTGACCACGTCATACATAAAGACGGAGAATGCCATGTGGACATTGAAATGGATTTTAGATATTAGGGATTGTAAGAGATGTTATATTGTATATATGTAGTAGCATCGGATATATATATACGAAAACTTGTTGTTCGACCAATCTTGGAGAAAGAGATGTCACTTCTCTGTGTATATGTTCATGACGATCTTGTGTAATTAATGGTTCCTTCATTTTCTTATTAACTAGCATGTCGAGTTCTCTCTATACGTATAGTAGCTACTGTCGACAAAGCACGGAGAAAGATAGGCCACTTCTCTCTATTAGCTAGCTAACACAATATGAAACCCCTAAATTAACCCTCCAAAACCCCTAACCCCCCCCCCCCCTTTCAACAAAAAAAAACAAAAACCCAAGCGCCAACGAGCTGCTGACGCGTGGCTGCCTTTTGGTCCCGGTTGGTGTTACCAACCGGGACTAAAGGTCCTCCTGCCAGGGCGCCCTGCAACGGCCACGTGGAGCCCCTTCCGGTTCGTAAGCAAACCGGAACTAAAGGTTTTGGGCTTTAGTCCCATTTGATTTGTCCAAGTTCCAAAACCGGGACTAAAGACCCTCTGGAACCGGGACTAGTACCATGTTTTCTACTTGTGCAAGCTTTCCTAGAATAACTATGTTGAAAAGTGAGATGTCTCTTAAAGACTATTCTACCTTCAGACTTTGCACTTATCAATTTTTTTCGTTATTTTCATCATTGGACTTCAACTGTTCTTCGACATGAATACTAAAAATAATTATATATTGAAAACTTCAGACATTTTCAAGAAAGATTTTTTTTCTAATGTGCTGGAATAACATATGCCGTTTTAGACAATTGATATTTAGGTGAACTGGTGTGGGAATGGTTTTTACCATGAACATATCATCTAATGCCAAATTGTACACCAAGACCCATGTTGAGTTGTTTGATTCTTGCCTTTTTTTGTCGTCGACAAGAATCTGCATACGACACATCTTACTGAGTAATTGCTTTCTTGCGGTTGGTCAAAACAAAAATCTGGTCCTAAGGCGAGTTTAAACAAATTATATATTTATACTAAAATTTCATACTTTATTATAACTGATTATTATCATATTTGGTGTAGTTAATTAATATACATTTTTATAATTTATATATGGTAACTAACCATATGGCAATGAAGCTAAATAACCATAGTGGTCTCTTTTATGCCACAGTTGTAGTTTCCATCATTGTAAAATTTGTATGACTTTTGCTAAATCTGAATGTCAATGAAAATTAAACTATTATTATTTTCTTTCAACATAAACCTTCAAAGATATTTAAACCCGATAACCATAAATGTTAGAAAATAAGAAAACACAAAATTGCACGTTTTCATGGATTAATTAGTGATGTCGGCATGAACATGGTATATATACATATGTATCTATGCATGTATCCTTAAATATCTAGAGATCCCTAAAGCACATGGTATTAGAAATAACATGGTAGGGGTTCTTGTTTATGAACACTATACTATAATATAAAAAGATATGGTATCATATAATATATCATATATATATATACCTAATAGAGTAATCCCCACTAACCTATTTACCTCAACATGCAAGCATGCCACCTCACCATACGTCTGTGAATGGATAAGGCCCACTTATATTCAGTAAAAGACTCATCTCAACATTCAACCATGCATGAGAAAATGTGTTCCTTCCAATTATTCTACTTATATTCAGTAATATTTTTACAACTACATAATCAAATATTATATGTCATGTGTATTTTAAATTTTGGTTTTCATGTTACCAACCCAAATTTGCATCAATCAATTCACGCAACAACCGCCGGGGGGGGGGGGGATCCTCTAGTAGACCATGTTTACGAGGAGCTAGTTACCAAATCATTAGCATCCTGTATTATTCTGTAGTATCCCCTAGTGGACTGCTAGAGTGCATTTTGACGAATTTACATTAGTCACCATGCATATTCTTGTGCACGATCTAGCGAGATCGGCAATGGACGATGAAATTCTTGTCGCTAGGCAAGATGACATCCTTGGGGGAAGCAACTACCACTATGCATTGCTTGATGATTCTAGCAAGTCATTGGAGTCAACCAGGATAAGAGCACTCTGTTTTGTGCACGCTGCTGAAATTGGACTCCATGATGCTACATTTGCATCTGCTCTATATATCTTAATGCTCCAGGAATACAAGATGCAACGAGTCCCAGTAGTATCACTGGACTATCAAAATTAAATTACCTCAGTCTCCGTGATTCTTCTAACATCTTGACACTGCCACAGTCAATTGGAGAAACTGAAGGTCAGATTTATCTTGATTTATCTGGTTGTTCGAGAATTGAAGAACTCTCAGAGTCCTTTGGAGAGCTAAAAAAAATGTTGCATCTTGATCTTTCAATTTGCTCTTGTGTTTGCAATGCATCAGATTTCTTGAGGAGCCTCACGAAACTGCAATATTTGAACTTGTTAGAATGTAAATCTGTTGGAAAGCTACCAGCATCCTTGGGTCTTGTAACGCCCCGAGAATCTTGCTACAGTAATCTCCCCCTAATGGTGGCCATGTCATCGTGATTACTATGCAAGTTTCCGCTTGTTTGAAAATCAAATTCAAATTCAAATTTAATTTGCAAGTGAAATTTTAAGTTTCACTGATATGGTTGCTACTAATCCATAACAAATAATTTTTAAGGAAAACTACATCATCACAATGCTAAATGGGCTATAGCAATTAAAACAATACCAATTCAGCCAATTTAATCTCTTTTCCTATTATAAAAAATTCAAATGAACTCCTATGTCTCCCAAACTTTTTGTGTCAGTACAAAATACTGCAATATAATTAAATGCCGAAGCTCCATAATTTTGCAAAGTCATTTGATGGCTTATTTAATTGCAAATAGTGGTTGTTTTAAATGTCAGTAAAAGAAAAGAAAAGGCAAGGAGAGAAAAGAAGACCCCCAGCTCCCCATGGGCCTCGGCCCATCCCAACCCAACCGGCCAGCCCACCCCGCAGCCATCTTCAATCTCCTGTTCACAGAAGCCTCGGTGGTCGCTGTTCGCTCGTACACGCCGCGGATCCTCCACACGTCGTGCATCCGCCGCCTCCTCACGTGGATAAGAGCCCCCTCACTCCCTGGCAAACCCTAATCCCCTCTCTCCTCTCCATCTCAGCCGCTCTCTCTCGCTCGTCCCCTCCGTTTCTTCACGCCCGACGCAGTCGCCGAAGCGCCGTCGCCATTGACGCGGCCACCGGTCACCTCGAGCTGCGCTTGGAAGTCCAGCAGCTTCGCCGGGCTCGTCCTCATCTTCTCCGCCCACAGATCGACACCAGGAACTGCCGCATCGTCGCCATCGTCCTCTTCTTCCCGTCTGCACCGCCACGGTCGCCGCCTCGATTCGCCGCCTCCCGACTACCTCCGGCCTCCCCGACCACGCCCTCGAGTGCGCTGTGAGCACCTCCTTCGATTCCCGGCCTTTACCCTGTCGATCCATGCCCGTAGTGTCCGCGCCGTGAGGTCCGTTTGCCATGGCTGCCCCGAAGCTCTGCCTCCGCGTACGTGTATTTGCTGCTGCTACTGCCTCCTACCACTGCTTGTGGCCGTGCCCTGGGCTGCTCCTTGTTGCTGCCGCTAAGGCTTTGCTCGGCTGCTGCTCTCTACCGCTACTGCCTGCTGCTGCTCTGTATTGCTGCGGCTGCTACTAATCCTGCCGCCACCGCTGGCCGTCGTCGCGCCCGGGGCACACCCCGCTTCAGCCCGGCGCTGCAGCCCTCCAGCCCCGCTGCGCCCCACGTGGCCTCCACCGCACCGCGCCCTGCCGGCCCTCTCGCCGCTCCGGCCGGCGCCCTGCAGCCACGGCTACCCTGCCAGCGCCCCGCGGCCTGGCGCTCTCCCCTGGGCGCGTGCCCAAGCGAGCTGGCGCCCCAGCGCCCGCGCCCGCTCCATTAACCGCCCGCTCCAGTGGCCAGATGGGCCACTGCCAGCAGGGCCCCACCGGTCCCTTTTTTCTCAAAAAAAAAATTAATTAGTTAAATAATTAATTAAAAAGCTAATCAACTTAATTAACTAGGGATTAATTAGCCTAATAACTGGATTTGTTAAAACTGAGAATTAATTAACTAGACCTAGCCTATGACAGGGGGCCCATCCCTTGTTGACCAGTTAAACGTTGACTGGTCAACTGGGACCCCCTGGCCCACCTGTCGGCCACTGGTACACTTTTTTGTACACTGTGCTGGGTGCGCCTAGCATTTTTAACATTTATTTTCGAATTAAATTAATTTCAGAATATGTTATAATCTTTAGAAATTCGTAGAAAATAAACCGTAACTCGGATGAAAAGGTTTTCTACATGAAAGTTGCTTAGAACGACGAGGCGAATCCGAATACGCGATCCGTTCGTCTGCCACATGCCCCTAACTACCTGAACATGCAACTTTTCCCCTCCGTTTCATCTGTCCGAAAATGCTAAACCCGGGGAAACATTCCCGGATGTTATCCCCCTTCGCCGTTAATGTGTAGCACCGCGTTAGAACACGTCTAGCTCTGCCTGTTGTCCTGTTATGCTCTTGTTTGCTTTATATTTACTGTTTCTTCCCCCTCTTCTCTCCGATAGACCACGAGACCGATGCTGCCCCTGTGATCGACTACGTCGTCGACAACGACCCCTCCTTGCCAGAGCAACCAGGCAAGCCCCCCCCTTTGATCATCCCGATATCGCCCATTCCATTCTCTCATGCTTGCATTAGATTTTACTACTGTTATTGTTTGCTCCTATTCTGATGCATAGCCTGCTTTTGTATCTACTGTTGTACCTTACCTGCTTATCCTAAACTGCTTAGTGTAGGTTGGATAGTGATCCATCAGTGACCCCCACCTTGTCCTTGTTGCCCCTGCTTCATCATTGAAGACCCGATCAACGGGATTGAAGACCAGGCCCCGGCACCGCACATCACTTTCCCCTTAGTTGCTCGACACTGCTGGGTTACTATCGAGTGCCGAGGGTGAGACCTCTACAACACTTCTGATGTTAACCCTGTAGTGTAGCTATTCGGTCGTGGTCATCGAGGGTGATTTCGCCTTAACCACTTCCGATATGACTCTGTCGTGCAACCCCTCAAGTGTGAACCTCGGGGGTGATTCCTCTTACGTTCACCTTGATGATTACATTGAGTGGAATTCACCGGGGTGATTCCTCGGGTTTTCCCCTTAATTTTTGGACACACGGATACTTGGACTTTACCACTGTTACTTGGAAAGACGGGTCGACCCTGAGGGGTACCCGCGTGAGCTTAATTGCGAGTGATGTGGAGTCGGGTTGACCTGGAGGGTGCCCGCGAGATAATTACGAGGCGTGGCCGGGCATTCCTAGCCCTTGCCGCAAGTCCTCGAGACGGGGCAACGGGGTCACATCTTTCGTGAGTCTCTGCTTGTTACCGCGCGTTCCTAATCCACTACGATTTGGATATTTGATCCGAGGGGCCTCTGGCCTGATAGCACTAACCATCACGTGGGCATAGTATGGGTGTTCTGCGTCGTATACATCAGCCGAAGCTTAATAGACGTCAGCGACTGAGTGGCGCGCGCCGGGTTGGACTGCGTAAGCGCCTGCCTTGTTGAAGGAGGTAGCTAGGTCTGCTCACCGGCCGCGTACGCAACGTGCAGGAGTTCCCGGGGAGATGGCCCATGACCCCTGGGGGCATAGGTTTAGTCCGGCGTGCTGGCCTCTCTATTAAGCCTAGGTCGGGTTGCGGCGTATTGTTTGGCCGAGGCCGGGCATGACCTAGGAAAGTGTGTCCGGCCGGAGTTAATCGAGCATGGTGGGTAAGTTGGTGCACCCCTGCAGGGAAGAAAACATCTATCGATAGCCTGTCCTACGGTAACGGACACTTGGAGTTGTATCCCGATCGATACAACTAGAACTGGATACTTGTGATGAGAACTGGTTGGTGATGAGAATTGGATTGTGATGACAACTGGATAGTATGGCTCTAGGATTTCTTTCTCGCGGGGAGTCGAGAAAGGATCTCCGGCCGAGGTTGATAACACCACTGCTACTTTATTTTATGCTACTCTACTCCCTCCTGTTGCTGCAAGATGGTGGTTTCCAGAAGATACTAGTCTTCGATAGGCTAGGCTTTCCCCCTTCTCTTCTGGCATTCTGCAGCCCAGTCCACATATACAGCCTTCCTTTGATAATGTTGCATATGTAGTGTAGATCCTTGCTTGCGAGCACTTTGGATGAGTACTAACGGTTGCTTTGCTTCCCCTTTTCCCCCTTCTTTCTTCTTTCTGGTTGTCACAACCAGATGGTGGAGCCCAGGATCCAGACGACACCAACGACGACTACTACTACCCCGAGGATGCCTACTACTACGTGAAGACCGCCGACGACCAGGAGTAGTTAGGAGGCTCCCAGGCAGGAGGCCTTGCCTTTTCGATCGTTGTTGCTTTTGTGCTAGCCTTCTTAAGGCAAACTTGTCTAACTCATGTCTGTACTCAGATATTGTTGCTTCCACTGACGTTTGTGTTTTCGAGCTTATGTATTCGAGCCCTCGAGGCCCCTGGCTTGTAATATAAAGCTTGTATTATTTTAATTTGTGTCTAGAGTTGTGTTGTGATATCTTCCCGTGAGTACTTGATCTTGATCGTACACATTTGCATGTATGATTAGTGTACGATTGAATCGAGGGCGTCACAGGTCTCCTATCTGAGCTGCAATATTTGAACTTATCATTCAGCTCTTATGTCAGTTGCAGCAAAGCAGAATTATTGGGTGCTCTCACCAAACTGGAGTATCTGAGGCAGGTTTGACGAGCCCGTCTAAATCGTTTTTGTTTTGACCGTTCAGTGATCGGGTCGTCCGCCCAGGCGTTTGAGGGGTGTTTGAGGCGCCCGACTGTAAATGCTCTTAAGAAACACATAAAGATCCGACAAATTAAATACGGTTTCTATTGTATATGTGGCAAAATGTTAACATATGTATTTGAATTTGCGATGTTTCTTCATCACATTTAAACTTCATGGTCTGTGTGGGGTTCTCCTGAGTATCGTAGGCTGCGGGCAACCGGGTCGTGCGGCGTTGCAGCTCAAGTGCGGGCGGTGGCATGTCAGGGCGGCGACCCCGAAGGATGGTATTGGTGGGCTGCATAGAGCATAGCGTGATGGAAGCAGATCGGGGCGGCGGCCCCGAGATTTTGTCGGCTTCGAGCGCATTTGACCTCGTGTCGTGGGGGCGGCGAGGTTGCTCTCAACCTCGGTGTTGGTGTCAAGACTTTTGTGGCAACGATGATGGGGGAGCAATATCAGAGAGGGACAATGGCTGCGGTAGTCGGCTCTTGTCCGACTTGTCTGCGGGATTTCCTCAACTGGTTTGTTGCTGCGAAGTCGAAGCTACAGTGGCGGGGCATGGTGGTGTACGATGACAAGTAGCGAGTGGTTAGTTCGGCGATCTTCTGCGGCGCCAGTCGTGCCTAGTTCTTCTTCATACTTCTTCGTCAGAGTAGGAGTTGTGTTGTCTGGTCGCTGGTGGCCGAGTCGTGGTGCAAGATCTTTATATAGCTCCGCTCGGCCTCTACAGTGTGGGTTGCGTTAATAATTATGATGATTTTTCACCCGGTTATATTTATAATGAACTGGGCAACATGTTTTCGTCCGGTTTCCCTAATTAACCGATCAACTCTTTTAAATTGGGGAGAATCCTACCACATCTATAAGAAAAAAAAACAGTGTTGACGTTTCCCTCGGTGTGAGAGCTAAAGCCCGGTGCTGGCCCCAGTAAGAGCATCTCCAGCTGTTGGAGCTCCCCGGGACAATCGCCGGGCCAAAACTAGCACGTCCTGGGGGTAAAACACCTTCGCCGGATGAAACGCGAGGATGGTTTCCCAGCCATTGGTGCCCCCCAGGACAGTCACCAGGCAAAAAGTGAATGAGTGGGCCAGAAAAAATGATACATGGAGGAATATGATTGGTTGTTGCTTTCGCCGGCGCCCCCAGCAGCCTCCCAGCGCGTTGGGTGTGGCCTGGGTTCGCCGACACCTTTTTGAGGTCTTGGGGGGGCTTGGGGGGCATGGCTGGGTCTTTTTTTTTTGCCATTTTTAGCTCGCCGGCAGAAGAAAAGGCACCTGGGGGTGGCACTCGGGGGGGGGGGGGGGCTGGAGATGCTCTAATCCCCGTCCGATCCGATGGTCGCCGCTGCCGTTCCCCCCAACCCAACCCCGCACGGCAGCAGCAGCAGCAACATCCACACCGCCGCGCGCTGCCTTCGGCTGGGATCCCCGCCGTCGGGGACAGAGGAGGAGCACCGCAGCGGAGGCCACGGCCACGGCAGCGGGCGGTAGGGAAGGGCGATGTCGAGGAGAGGCTCTATCCTGGTATCGTGGCTCCTCAGCGATGGGGGAGGAGGCTGCAAGTGGACCTGAGAGCACAAATGAGGAAAGGCCGAGATGCGGCGGAAGAGAAGATCCAGATGCGAGGATGTCGGCGGCCGTGCCGTCGATTGGAGGCGTCTCCGACCAATTTTCTTGGGCTGGGAGGTTCACCACGGCCAGGCGGAGCTAGCCGGCACATCGGCCTAGCTCGGCGAGGCGGTTGGCCGCGCAGGCGAGGAATCACACCGGTTGTTCATGCTCTGGCCGCGCGCACCAAGAGGTGAGGTTGTAGGGTCTCTGCTTATCTGTGGTCTCAGTCTGCATGATCTAGGAGTATTTGTTAGCTGCCTGTAGATTGGTGTGGGTCTTTTTTCGCCTGATTAAGATTCATTCAAGCAAACTGTCTGCACACAACACAACATTTTTCCTTTTTTGGGGGGGGGGGGGGGGGGGGGGGGTTGACGACATTAGGAATCCATCCTAATAGCACTTCCTCCGTTCCTAAATATATGACTGGTAGTTCAAATAACGGAGGGAGTATAATACATACTGCCTCTCCTCTATAAATTTATTTCTAACAAAAACAAAACCGAAAGAAGAAGTATGTTCTTAACAAAGAAAATAGAAAATAGGACGATTTTCTGTACTTGGAATAATAGAAACAACAAAGTAAGAAAATGGATTATAGCAAGCCACAACAAAGAAGAAGAACATGTCCTTGTTTGACTTGTTGACCACCGTTTGAGATTCATACTTGTATGTCTTTTTCATTTGTTCTTTCTTACATTTTTATTCATTTTCTTTTTTTGACTTGTTGACCATGTTCGCTACAGTTGTCTCTTTTTTTGGTTGGAATATACTTCTCATGAGTGTAACCCAACAAATGTTCGATTACAAGGTGATTACATAAGCACGTGTAGTCGTGATAGGAGATAGGAATGCCATGAGGAGGCGTCCTATTTCTGCTCTGTTTTGTTGATCCTGTGCGTCTAGAGCATGAGGTCATCAATGATTCGCTTGAGGGTGAAAATGCTATGGTGATTTTGTTGCCTAAAGGCATAGCATTCCTGGAGTCCCATATTTTCCAGAGAACAATGAGGAGGACGGAGTGCCATATGATCATGTCGACCTGTGGTGGAAAACGACAGCCCCAAAGATCAGTGATGCTCTCAAAGGGGAAAATTCCAATCCTTTGCCAAATGCGCTGAGCAAGCGGACATTGGATGAAGATGTGAGAGCTGTCCCCGCCATCGAACCCGCATCTTGGACATAGTTTATCGGTGACGATATGTTTGTGAAGTAGATTCCTCTTGGAGTTGAGCCGATCCCGAAAGAGGAGCCATGCAAAGATCTTCACGTGGTTAGGAACGCATGAAGACCATATGGAAACGGCATGCATGTCCTCATTGTGGTTACCGATGGATAGCTGGTAGGCAGCCTTAGTTGAGAAGCATAGGCTGCCATTGAGGTAGCGCCCATCCGGTCCTGGTGATAGATGAAAGTCCCGTAGGAGAGACAACAAAGAGCACAACTCGGAAGCGGCATTAGATGTTAAGTGATTCCAAAGGATTGATTGTAAACCGTGATTTATAACAGAAGCCACACGAGCGAGAGGTGAAGTCGTGTGCGAGTAGAGGTGTGGGAAAAGTGCGGCGAGGGAAATTTGGTGTAGCCAGCAATCTAACCAAAAGTAAGTACTTGCACCTGAATTTGTTATCACAAAAGAAATGCCGTGCAAAGCTGGTAGCTGTTGGTTGATGGTGCGGCAAAGGAAGGACCAGTTGTTTTGTGGAGCGAGAAATGCATTTGGGTGTTGTAGGGCGATCCATTCTAGCCACGGTGTTTTTTCTGGGTGGAGGGTGACAGCGAATTTCATAAGCAAACAATTATTTTTTTGGTGAAGATTTTTCGACCCCAAACCACCCAGATTTTTTGGTTTACAAACATTTTTCTAGGCAACTAAGAATTGCGCAGCAGTGCAAGTTTCCTCCGCAGCCTAGAAGAAGGCTCTACAGATGGAGTCTATTGATTTTAGGACACTTTTTAGGATGAGGAAGACAGACATGAGGTATACCAATATGGAGTCAAGTACTGCCGAGAGCAGGATGAGCCTGTCTCCCTTGGATAGAATTTGGGCTTTCCATCCTGCTAAGAATTTTCGGCATCACTCTATAATAGGCAGGAAAGCATTTGGGGGGAGTCTTGTGGGTGCTAAGGGTAGCCCTAGGTAGATCTGCGGGAAGGATGAGGTGGAACATTGCAAAGTGGAGGCAATGGAGTCAGCCATTGCATTTGGGAGGTGCATAGGTACAAACGTTGTTTTTGTGAAGTTAATGGTGAGACCGGTTGCCATAGCAAAGTTGTGGAGGATGTTTTTAAGTTTTAGGGCATCATCATTTGATGCTTTTGCTATGATTAGGGTGTCGTCAGCATATTGTAGGACAGTCGGAGGAAGGTCTGAGAACAGCGGGTGGCAAAGGTGTAGTAAGTTACAGTCCTGTCAGATCATTTGTTGTAGGAGATCGGCAACGATGATGAACAGATACAGAGATATGGGGTCGCCCTGTCTAAGGCCGTTCTTGCAACTTATCCAGTTTCCCGGAATCCCGTTAATCATGATAGCAGTTTTTCCAGTTGATAGGAGATCATGAACCCATGCTGAAAATTTTGGCGGACAACCGCATCATTGAAGAATAGTAGAGAGGTAGTCCCAAGAGAGGAAGTCGAAGGCTTTGCTGAAGTCTAATTTGATGACCATGGTTGGGGCCTTTCTAGAGTGGCAGGCCCCAACAATGTCTGCGGTATATACGAAATTTTCAGCGATGCAATGACCTGAAATAAAACCAGTCTGGTTTCCGTGGACAAGCACTGGGATTATAGGTTTTAGTCTGTTGGACAAACACAAACGGACACACACACACAAACATAAAAAGAGAGGGAGAAAAAAAGTAATTTATAAATCTATCAAAATTCGGTTCAAAGGTAACTTTTTTAAAGAACCAAATTTTGTAGCGATATGCATTACAACTCAATAACAAATAATATACTCTTTGGAGGCATTGGTATATGATTAAATAGTCAAATGAAATAATAAAAACATTTCTTCTTAAGATTTTATAGTACTTATAAGTTTAAATAATTATAAGTGTTTAGTATAAAAAAATGTTAACTCTATTTCACTCTAGATTTATAATTTGATTGAAAAGACCCTACACAACAAATATATATCATGCAAGATAGGACTTACACTGGGAGCATTGGGATGTACATCTGTAGTGGCGAAAATGTTAAGCGTTAGAACAAGCATGAAAATCCCATGTGTCTTAAGAAAAATATGAACAAATGTATTCGTCATTGTGCTTCGCTTGTGTGGAAAGTTTAAATAAACTAAAGAGTGAGTGTCTATATAGGGAAGAGTATATATCATGATAGACATGTTCTAGCCATCATGGAGTAGAAGCATGGAAATGAGTGAAATCGGGACATGAGCTCGTCAAGATGAGCGCAGACGTTACGACAATGGAAGAGTTTCTGACCCCTTACCCTCTCTTCAATAGAGAGAAAATATTTTTCAACAAAACTAAGAAAATTAATATCAGCAACGATGCGTGTCTGTATTTTCAGCTACCTATTGACATCGAACTCTTGTGAGGGGAGGGGGGGGGAGGTGTTAATAACTACACGTAGATTCATAAGATGTTTGTGAATGAAAACATTTATACTATGTGAGTGCCATTATATCATGTGAATTTGTAAAATTGCAAATGATTGGTGTGCCTTTCTAATTTTGTATTTTAGTGTTCCACGTGAAATAATAAGGAACAAGGTGAAATAGAAGGGAGGGGGGAAGAACCCAAAATTTATCTACGAGTTCTCGATATTTAAATGAAGTCCTAATGGTAATGGTAAGATCGTAAATACAATTAGTTGAAAGATGAATAATAAGGGACGAGGTGAAATCAAAGGAGGTACAACGTGTGCATGTTTAATCCTCAACCCATAGCTCCCCTCCTGACTTATATAGAGTGCGCTAGGAGGGGTACATTATGAGCTGGTATAATGCTATTAATGGCCTCAGGTTTGGCAGACTGCTTCAAGACATTTATCACTGGTAACTACCGTAACTCTACTCCTAATGGAGCAGTTGGTGAATAGTCTTCCGGTTTATTTTCGCTGGTTTTTTTCATCTCTCCTCCCACCTTCGTCTGGTTTTTTTTCGTCCGATTTTTTTTCGTCCCTCCTCACCCCCACGCACGCTCCTCCAGAAAAAACTCGACTGACCAGGCAAACTTGAATAGCATTACTCCTAACGTGTTGTATGTACATGTACGCTCCTGCTTATAGTCCCGCTTATACTGATAGTTTGTTAGTGAACGTCAAGGGTCAACAACTTGAATATACCAAAAATATCGCATACATGGTGAACATGGATTTTTCTTGCAATAGTTTGACAGGGCAAATTCCTCAAGAAATTGGCATGCTCGTTGCATTAAAGAACTTAAACTTCTCTTGGAATAGTCTGACGGGCATAATACCCCAATCTATTGGTGAGCTACGAGCACTGGAGTATTTTGACCTCTCACATAATGAGCTCTCTGGTGAAATTCCTACAAGTTTATCATCTCTAACATCCCTAAGCCACTTGAACATGTCATGCAACAATCTGACTGGAACAATACCATCTGGGAACCAATTAAGAGCACTAGAGGACCAAGCGTCCATCTACATTGGCAACCCAGGTCTATGTGGTCCACCTCTCCCAATGAATTGCTCCCGAACTGACATAGTTCCATATGCTCCTCAAGAGCATGAGGAAGAAATGAGCGATGTGGTTTCATTGTACCTCAGCATGTGCATAGGATTTGTACTAGGTCTGTGGGTTGTCTTTTGTGGCTTCTTGTTCAACAGGAAATGGAGGGTTTGCTGGTTCTCATTCACAGACCACATTTATGATCGAGCTTACGTGCATGTTGTTGTGGGTTGGGCTTCATTGGCAAGAAAAATCCGTCAAGGATGAGCTATCAAACGCTGAGGCTTCTATTGATACCAATGATATAAGTATGACTTTAATAGTTTTTGGAAATATTGTATGTGTATTCGGCATTGTATAAACGGAACATATACTCTAGAAGGAGCGTGCGTGAGTTGTTGCTGTAAATGGTTAGTTAGCTGACATATGATCCCTAGCTATCTCTGTATAGGTATAACATTTGGATCAAGCTCAAGCTAACTAGCCAAATGTTTGTAATCTGATTGCTCTATGTAACACGTACGCATCCCTGCTCAACGGCATATGTTTTCAGCCTCAGTGTTACATGGTACCTGGGGCGACATATTGCCGCCGTGCCGGTTTCTTCACCAGGACGAGATAGTTGCGCAGTTAGTGTGGAAGCCGGGGAGCCACTTCTCCTCCCCGTGCACTTGCGACCATGAAGTCTGACATGGTCGGCTCCAGGAAGCACTCCAGCACCACGTATGTATGATCGACGGTCAGCAGCAGCTCGACTGATCCGGCAAACAAGCATGCATCGACGACGGATGGGATGGATTCCTCACCATTGCGGAGCTCACGGTCTCCTGGTTGTACACCACGTCGGACCCCAGCAGGGCCGCCCGTTCGTCGAAGTCCATGCGTGCCCGCCCCGGAACGTGTTGGGCATGCCGCGGTCAGCCGCGTGGTCCCAGACCACCGTGCCCGTCACTGCATCCGATCGGGCCTCCGGTAGTGCTTCTGACGCTCTGTCACCATGCATATAGCTTGTCGCCGATAAGCACTGTCAACGGCAAGAAGGAAGTCCGACATTGCGTGGTAAATTAGACATCAGTTATCATTATCACGTCACAAGGTCAGTAATGACAATGGAGTATGGAGATAAGATCTCTGTTATGGGCAGTGGAGAACATACGGTATGCAGCGAGGACTACTCCAAGAGGATATTTACCACAACAGTCACAGTAGGCTGCAATGTACACGTTGTGATTTACAATGGCTGTTTGATCAATGAGTTTGTCTTAGACGTTCCACCATAATGGCGAAGCTTATTGCAGAAAAGTCGTCATTGTGATGGGTCGAGCGTCGCTTATTGCATGATCGTTGGCGGCTCTTCAGAGCATGCACCAAGGTGTGCTCCAAGTCTTCCTGTCCTCCATAATGGCGAAGCCGTGGCGGCCGCGGCGGCATGGCGGAGCCGAATGCAACTCGGGGTGAGAGCAAGCTAGGACGGTAGCCGCTATAGACGTTCCACCTGTTCAGGTAAGCTTCTCTTTCTTTCCAACCTACGTATGGCTGTGCGGGAGTCCAGTTGTGCCCTATCCCTAACCCGCTCTCGTCTCCCTCGGACGCAGCCGGCCGCGGAATCGATCTCCTCTCCGATCTCCCTGCCGCCGACTCTTCGTAGCCGCCACCGACGTACGAGTTCGTACGTTACCGCCGCCGCCGTCCTAAGGGAGACGCCGCCGCCGCGTCTCCAGGGCAGGGCGGCTTGAATCCCTGTCGCCGGGATCGCCCCCGCCGACATCCGAGGGGGAGACGACACCGCCGTGGTGATGGTACGTTTCGTACGTAGTTCGTTTCGTTCGTCTCCACTATCGTAATTCATCCCGAGGAACCCATCTCGCCACCGTCGCCTAGACCCGCCCAGCTGGCGCATCGCCGTTGTCCGTCGTCCTGCACTAAGCTTGACGTCGCCCGCCTCCGTCCTCCCCATTCCCAAATACTCCTTTCTCAGGCGACGGTATCTCTCTCTCTCTCTCTCTCTCTCTCTCTCCTCTCCCGTTTCTTCAGGATTTTTTTTATCAGCCGCGTATTTTGATGCAGTAATCAGCAATGTGATACGTTGTTTGTCCGTTCTTTGTGCAGTTGTTGCCGGGGTAGCGAGATTCCTTTGGTTTTGTTGTTCAGAGACTGCAAAATTTGGGGAGAATGAGTTTGTGTGTTCCGCAAGCATCAAGGTTCTTCAGTACAATGCTCAAGGTTCGGTGTATATTTGTAAAATTGAGGGTCACTGCATTCAGTTTATGCTACCTCATATGTATGGTCCTTTCACTATTGATTCTTGCTTGCATATTATGTGTATATTAGAAATTAAGTTCCCCTGGTTAGAAGTAACTATAGATTCATGTTTTCCAAAACTATTCAGGGAAGTTATTTTGTTTGTCTGTCGAAGTGTTGGGATTTGTAATTCCGTGGAAGAGGCAGAGGGCGCATGGGGTCTGGTTGGGTTGGAAGAAATGGCAGCGATTTACGATGGCCCGGTGATGACTGAGACCTACTTCGCTGCTCTGGTAAAAAACTTCTGCTTGAGCTCCAATCCCGGTCGGCTGGATACCCTTTAAGGACAAGCTGAAAAGTTTTTGCAAAACTCAAGTAAGAGCAATCAGCGGGGACTGCAACAAGCTGGCTCACGGCCTGATCTCACATGCAAGAGTATTTGGGAATTAGATTAGCATGGGAGATGTGCCCACCCAATTGCACGATATCCTTTGTAGCGAACGTGTGGAGCTGGGCTTGTAATGGGTGTATTAGCATTAAAAAAATTGTACGTTAGAGACTTAGAGTACGTAACGCAAAATTTGAAATTCAGGACAGAGAAGACTAACCACGACTTGGATTCACATCTCTCCACATTCTTCAACTTTTTGTCTAATTTCTGCATCACCACTAGAGTTAACGAATCAAACCTACTGATGGAATTTGTCCTATGGGTGTGTAACATGAACAGGTGTTACGAGAACAGCGATGTGATGCTCACGGAAGAGGAGGTCAAGGAGGTAGATGCGCTGATAATGCATTGATACATGTATGATATGTGCCCGCAAAAAGTTAGTGTAACAAAAATCTCACACCCAGTTTTAATTTTGGCAACTTATTTTATTGTCTGTACCAGCACACAGACATTTTATTTCAGAAATCAGTAGTAGTAAATTACTGAAAACCTTGTGTTTGATTTGATTTAAGTTCTCAGCTCACGCAGGGGTGCGTAACAAATCGTCTTTCACTTGCATCTCGTCAGTCGGTAAATCTGCAGTTTTTGAATGAGGTATATAGTTGAATTGTTTGGTACAGTGTGCAATATGTTTGACATGCCTAAATCTTAATCAATATGATGTATCTCAGAATACCCTAAATTTAGAGGACAATTCTGCAATGGCAATCCGTTGTGGGACCTTATTGAAGGACGGGAGGAAAATGAATTATTGCACTATACAAAATTGTTAACCGGTATTTGACCATTACGACTTCTTCCCATCCTTCATATATCAAAGAAAAAACAAGTCAATTTGTCTTCACTCTTCACTGGTATTTCATTGTGATGGCAGGCCCTTAATCATCATCTCCTTTTAATTCAAACATAATGCTTATGTGCAAAGAAGCATGTTGTTTGCTTATTTTTCTCGCATGTTTTGTGAAGTGACATGCTATTTATTGTATTCAGGTTACATCGGCTATGGTTCCTTCCTTTTTTAAATAGAATTGTCGACAGATGATCACTCAATCATGTTCTTATATATGGTAACCTTTTCTCACCATCCATTATCCGTGCGGTTATTCCTTTTGTACAAAAATCTTACCATTAGGGAATACTGTTCACAACTGCTCTGCTATTTGTGACTCGGTTCTAGGCGATGAAGGCAAACTATCTGTTTATTAGGATATAATATTTGTTTACCAAGAGAAAGTAATGAACCCATTTCAACTTACTAAGTGTATCTTTATGAGATCAAATGCTTGGAATTACGAGTATGGTTTTCAGCATGTTTACACAAAAATGCATTGTTTTACTCTACTCATCGATTATTGACGACTTCTATAAGGCCATGTATTTTGGTGATATTACTTCGAGGGGTACCCTATGGATGATGATCGAGAATCAGTTCTAAATTCGAATCAAGTGTAACTTTTGCCTGTATTTTTACTGAAACCATGATAATATTCTCAGTGTATGATCCTACAAATAAACCATTGCATTTCTCATTCTTAGCAACATTTGTAGATCCTTAGCAACTCTTGCACTGTTACTGCATCATCATGCAAGGTTGTCAGGACCCCGACTCAATGTCACATCGATCTAGCCTGTAACACCTCATATCACTTTGCGGCCTCACGCACGGTATTCCCACGGGTGTCGCCTTACCTTTGCCCGGGACCGTTTGCGCCTTTTGGCTCACGTATATGATAGTGTCGCTAGCATCCATATGATAAGGAGCCCGGGCTGACATGACTAGTCGTAAACCCAAAGTGGCACAGACTTACAGGGACAGGCATTCATGACCCAACATCGAACGTGTCGGTCATCAGCAAGTGGGTCCGGGCTGTAGCGCTGGGCTAGCAGGACTCCGGTACTCAATGTGTGACATTTCCCCAAAGGGACAGACACAGGAACGAAGAAGGACACATGCCGGCCAGCCTAAGTGTTCCGGAGCAGTAGCAAGCTACCATGGCTCAGTGGTAACACTAGGAGACATTTCCCGGTAAGAGAGGCTACTAAAGATAAACAACTAGATAGTCAGATCCCACACATACCAAGCATTTCAATCATACACACAATATGCTCGATATGTGCAAATACAACAAGGCATCACAACATGACTCTACGACACAAGTACTTTATTTAAGGCTCAGAGAGCCATACATAACATACACATAAGTACGGGTCACACGACCCAGCATTCAAGTCATACAGTCATACAAACCAGCAGCGGAAGTAACTTGTCTGAGTACAGACAACTAGTAAAATAAAAGAGGCTTGGAAAGCCTAACTATACTACGTGGTCCTTCACAAGCTCAGGATCACCACCTGGGCCTTAGCCTACTCATTGATGTCAACATCTACGAAGAACCCCATCAGAAGGGGTTGCAGCATCTTCTGTAAAAATGTAAATTATAGCAACATGAGTACAAAGGTACTCAGCAAGACTTACATCAGACCCTACATACATGCACATTATCAAGAAGGGTTGGTGGAGTTATTGCAGCAAGCCAGCTTTGACTCTTGGCTAGGCTATCCTACGAGACTCCAACTTGAAATGGTTTTGCGCACACGAGTCCACTACTCACCACTTCAATACACTACCGAGGATCCACCTCCGTCTTCCTACGGAAGAGCCATCCTCGGCACTCACACTTATCTTGAGGCTTTTAGTAGTTTCCATTTACTTGTCTATGAACTGTATAGGCAACCAAGTAGTCCTTTACCGCGGACGCGGCTATTCGAATAGATCATGTTAACCCTGCAGGTGTGTACTTCTTCATACACGCTCTCACCACTTACCGTCATTTACACGACATGTACTCGGCAACGTTCAAGCGGAAGCCCAACGTGGGTGTCGGCCACGACCTACCTAATCACCTAAGTCTCTAATCCAGGTTTATCGCCTATCCAGGTTCCATCCGCAGGGAGTCCGGCCGAGGTTTCCCATACGGCCCCGAACGATGTGTACAGGGTTCCCGAGATACCTAACGGGTATCCGGTACACAGTGCCACGTACCTACCGCATCACAGCCCACCCCTACGGTCAGCGCTGTCCACGGCCTCCAGTAGGCTACAAACACCAGAAACTACTTGCAACTCCTGGACAGAGAACTAGGGTCAATAAGAAGCCGAGAGGGTCCATTGGTTTCGGGCCCAATGCATGGTAGTAGCTGAATCTTAAATCACACATACAGATCTCAGTGCTTAAGGACGGCTTCAATGAAACAACCCATCATGTACTCCTACATGGCCTCTCATCGATACCTTTACCAAATCGTGTTCAACATACCACTCCCATACTGACATGAACATTTCACTCTAGCCCATCACCCAGATGAACCAGACCTGACACGACTCTAATCATAGCAGGCATAGCAAGGTAGGAACAACACATACATATGGCTCAAACAACTCCTACACATGCTAGTGGGTTTCATCTAGTTACTGTGGCAATGACAGGTCATGCAGAGGAAATGGGTTCAACTACCGTAGCACACAGCAGTTTGAAACGCGTTGTCTTAATGCAGTAAAAGAGAGCAGAAGCGAGAACATGGGATTGTATCGATATGATCAACTGGTTGGTTGCTTTCCTGATGGATCGATGCACGGATACGGCTCTTCGCTAGGGTAATCACGGTACTCCTCGGAGGCAGAACCTGCCGCAAAGAACACCGATACACAGCCATCACCAAACAATATGCGACAATATGATGCATGCATGAAACATGGCAATATGAGTGTGTTGGGCTAATGCAACTAAGACCAGAAGGGTTTGAACCAATTTGAACCAAAGATTCAAATTTCAAACTCATACATGGCCCTTTAAAGTGTTTTATCTTGTTCTGCACTAAACATCAGGTTAGCTTGCTTAAACATGCATGAAACTAGTACAGATGGATAGATTGGATTTTTCTGATCATTTTTCATATATAACTTGTTTGATTTGGAGTTACAGATTAAAAGTTATGAATTTTTGAAGTTTAAACTATATTCTGGAATTTCCTATATTAGAATAAATCCAGAAATTAATTTATTGCGTCAGCCATGCGTCAGAATGACGTCAGGGTCAACGGAGACGTCCAGGTCAAACCTGACTGTGGGTCCAGGGTGTCAGGGTAATTAGTTTAACTAAAGTTTAATTAAAACTAAACCTATTTAGTTAACAGGGCTGGGCCCCACCTGTCATTGACTCATCGGAGTCAACCAGGGCCCACCGTGGTCGAAGTCAACGTCGGCTGCACCGGCGTTTAGCCGCCGGCGAGCCCGACGCGGCGGCGGAAGTGAGTTTGGCCGTTCCGGCCACTAAATGGGTCGCGGAGGCCATCGGAGTGGAGCTGAGGACGAGCCACAGCTCTTGGTGGAGTCCGTTGGGGTCGGGGTGGCCGGAGTTGGCGCCGGCGGCGACTTTGGCGGCCACCGGAGTTCGGCCGAAGACGAACTTGAGGCTAGAGGGGTCGGTGAGGTGCGGGGAGTAGTTGGCTAGGTGCTACGTGACGTGGTGAGCACGATGGACACCAAGTGGTGGCCGGAGGGTGACCGGGAGCACGTCGGCGACGAGCTCCGCGGCGGTGGGTGCGGTTGAGCTCCGGGAGGTCACTACATAGCTCGGGGGCAAGAAAAGGAGTGAGGGGAAGATGGTTAAGCTCACAGGGAGTTCGACGAAACACTTGGTGCGGCCGGGGACGGGCCGGAGCGACGACGGCGTTGAAGGGGATCTCCGGCGACGGCGGTTCGGTCGAGGTCGATGCGGTGGACTCGGGCCTTGCGAGTGCTCGGGGCTCGGCTTGCTCGAAGGAGAGGAGGGTGGCGGAGCTCCTAGACACGGTGGCGCGGCGTTGGGTTGACGGAGGGCGTGGCTACGGCGAGGGGGTGGCGGCGATGACGTCGGCCATGGCGAGGGAACGCGAGAGAGAGGAGTTGGGGGAGAATGGAGGTGTCCTGGGGGTTCACGGCTCGACGTGGAGTTCATCCAACCAGCAACGAGGCGAGGAGGTGAAGCAGGGCGACGGCCAGCTGCGTGGCGCACGCTGCGGCCGCCGTCGGGCACCTGCCTGCCTGCCTGGCCGGCAAGCAGCTCGCTGGCGCGGCGCTGTGCTGGGCCGGCAGGTGGGTCGGGTGCTGGGCGCTAGGTAAGTTTTCTGTTATTCCCTGTTTTCTATTTTTTTATTTATTCTGTAAGTTTGTTGAATTATTAAAAATACCTAGGCCACTCCTAAAATCACCAAAATACTCCTGGTCCATAGTTGGATTATTTCCAACATGAAACATTTTAGTTTGGAGATATTTGAGCATTTGAAATATTTTATAAATTTAAAATGCCCAAATTCAAATATTTATGATTTAATCCAAAGACCTTAGGATGACCTAGGAAAATGTGCATCACTTCTGGCAGAGGTTCTGAACCAAGACAAAAATGATGGGCATTTTAGAAGGGCATTTCAGGTTCATTGAAAAAGTTTTTAGTAAACCCTAGTTGGTTTCAGAGGGGGCTGGGGGTTCTGTCCTTCCCCATTTCAAATTCAAATGAAATTTAAACATGATGCACACACTAATGCATGGACTAGCTAGGATGTGACAACTCACCCCCACTCAAAAGAATCTCATCCCGAGATTTAGGTTCCTCCGGAAAGAAGGCGGGGTACTCAAGTCGAAGACGATCCTCCCTTTCCCAAGTTGCTTCATCCTCAGAATGGTGCGACCATTGAACTTTGAGAAACTTGATATTATGACGTCGAGTGGTACGCTCGGCTTGATCGAGGATACGAACGGGGTACTCTCGATACGTGAGATTATCTTGGAGATCAAGCGTTTCGTGGTCCACTCCACGGATAGGATCCGAGAAGCAACGCCTGAGTTGAGAAACGTGGAAGACATCATGGACTCTGGAGAGATGCGGAGGTAGTTCCAATTGGTAGGCAACTTCTCCTCGTTTAGCGAGAATACGAAAAGGTCCAATGTAACGAGGAGCCAATTTGCCTTTGATACCGAAACGATGAGTTCTCTTCAGAGGAGTAACCCGAAGGTAAGCCTTCTCGTCAACCTCGAAAGTCATAGCCTTATGTTTTCGGTCATATTGACTCTTTTGACGAGATTGGGCTGTTTTCAACTTTTCACGAACGATGCGAACTTGCTCTTCTGCTTCCTGAATCATATCCGGGCCAAAGAATTGTCTTTCCCCGGTTTCTGACCAATTAAGGGGTGTTCGACACCGTCGTCCATAGAGAACTTCAAAAGGGGCTTTGCCCAAACTGGATTGATAGCTGTTGTTATAAGCAAATTCGGCAAATGGAAGGCATTTCTCCCACTCCATTCCGAATGAGATAACAGAAGCTCGAAGCATGTCTTCTAGAATCTGGTTGACGCGTTCCACTTGACCACTTGATTGAGGGTGGAAAGCGGTACTAAAAGAAAGGCGGGTTCCCATAGCATTTTGGAAACTTTCCCAAAATCGAGAGGTGAAGAGACTTCCTCGATCCGAGTTAATTTCCAAAGGAACACCATGGAGAGACACTATTCGGGAGATGTACAAGTCTGCTAACTGACTAGCAGTTATACTCTCACGAATAGGTAAGAAATGGGCTACTTCGGAAAGACGATCGACAACGACGAAGATAGCATTATTCCCTCTCTTGGTCCTGGGAAAACCGGTGATGAAGTCCATACCAATTTTATCCCATTTCCATTCTGGAATAGCTAGGGGTTGAAGGGTGCCAGCAGGCCGTTGATGCTCTGCTTTTACACGATGGCAGACGTCGCAATTAGCGATATACTGAGCAATTTCTCTCTTCATCCTAGTCCACCAGAACCTCTGGCGTAGGTCCTGATACATCTTAGTGCTACCGGGATGAATAGTGAGAGGAGATTCATGAGCTTCCTTAAGGATCAATCGCCTCAGGTTTCGCACCTTGGGAACCACTAGCCGATTCCCGAAGTATACGACCCCTTGATCATCAATGGAGAAACAATTCGCAACTCCTTTCTTGATGTTTCTCTTGATGCGGGAAATTCCCGGATCTACCTTCTGTGCTTTGATGATCTGATCCGTAAGGGTAGGTTTCGCCACCAAGGTGGAAAGGAATCCTTGAGGAACAATGTGGAGATTAAGTTTCTGAAATTCCTCATGGAGAAGTGGTTGACTTTGTTGTAACATCAGGTTGTTACAATAAGATTTACGACTTAGCGCATCAGCCATGACGTTGGCTTTCCCTGGGGTGTAAGTTATTCCTAAGTCGAAATCTGTAATCAACTCGACCTAACGTCTTTGCCTGAGATTCAAATCCGGTTGGGTGAAGATGTACTTCAGACTTTGGTGATCAGTGAATATTTCACAACGATTACCGAGGAGGTAATGTCGCCAGGTTTTAAGTGCATAGACTACAGCTGCAAGCTCTAGATCATGAGTAGGATAATTCTCCTCATGTGGGTGCAATTGCCGTGAAGCATAAGCAATTACGTGTCGATCTTGCATGAGAATGCAACCTAGTCCTTGTCGCGAGGCGTCGCAGTAGATAACAAAGTCCTTAGAGAAATCTGGCGGTACCAATACGGGAGCAGATGTCAAGCGTCTTTTCAGTTCCTGAAAGCTGTGCTCACATTGTGGAGTCCACTCGAACTTTTTATCTTTCTTGAGGAGTTCGGTTAGAGGTTTTGCAACTTTGGAGAAATTTTCGACAAAGCGACAACAATAGCTCGCTAAGCCCAGAAAACTCCGAACTTGCTTGACCGATTCAGTTGGAGTCCAATTAAGGACGGCTTGAACTCGCTCAGGGTTAACAGCAATACCTTTACCAGAAATTACATGTCCTAGATAGGCTTCTGGCAACCAGAATTCGCATTTGGAGAACTTGGCATAAAGGCGATGCTCTCGAAGTTTCTTCAACACTAGCCTTAGATGTTCGGCATGTTCTTCCTCGTTCTTGGAGTAGATGAGTATATCATCGAGGTAAACCACGACGAATTTATCCAAATACTCCATGAAGATTGAGTTCATTAACCGAGAAAAGGTGGCTGGAGCGTTGGTTAAGCCGAAGGACATGACGGTGTACTCATATTGGCCATAACGAGTAACAAAGGCCGTTTTCGGAATGTCCCCATTTCTGATTTTGATTTGATGGTAGCCCAACCTCAAATCCATTTTGGAGAAGACTGAGGATCCAGCGAGCTGATCATACAGGTCGTTGATCCTGGGGAGCGGATATTTGTTCTTGATTGTGACCAAATTGACAGGTCGATAATCTACAACCATCTGGTCCGTACCATCCTTCTTCTTGATGAAGAGGACGGGGCAAGCCCACGGAGATGAACTAGGTCGGATGAAACCCTTTTTCAAGGACTCATCGAGTTGTTTCTTAAGCTCAGTTAGTTCTAGTGGTGCCATCTTATAGGGTCTTCTAGCAATCGGGACGGTTCCTGGAATGAGATCTATTACGAACTCAACATCCCTGTCAGGTGGAACACCTGGCAATTCCTCTGGGAAGACATCCGGGAAGTCACGGACTACCGGAACGTCCTCAAGGTCTGGCAACGGACTGGCGTTAAGAGAATATAGCTGTCGCTTGGCTACTCGGGTCAAGACATTGACTATCTTCCCCGAAGGATGGGTGAGTTGAACAGTCCTAGAGAAGCAATCAACCTTGGCATGATGGGCTGACATCCAGTCCATACCCAGGATGATATTAATATCCGAAGATTTGAGGGCTATCAAAGATGCAAGAAAAACAAGTCTGTCGACTTGAATTTCATTTCCATGGCATACTCTAGAAGTTTGCCATTTGGATCCCGGAGTTTGAATTACCATAGAGGTGGGCATCTCACAGAATGTGGTGTTATGCAGACGAGCATAGCTCTCGGATATAAATGAATGAGATGCTCCTGTATCAAAAAGAACAGATGCCGGGTGGCAATTAACAAGGAGCGTACCGAGAACGACGTTGGGATCCTCTTGAGCTTCTTCGGCAGAGATACAGTTGACATGGCCACGTGCAGCGGTGGCCGGCTTGGCGTAGAACACTTTCCCTGTCGGCTTGCCACGGCCAACAGTTTTTGTAGATTGGTTGGGGTTGTTCTGGGGACACTCGCGCATATAGTGGCCCGATTCCCCACACTTGAAACAAGTCACGGAACTGGTACGTGGAGGAGCACTGTTGGTTGGACCACCATAGGGCTTGGCTGGTACAAACTGTTGAACGGGGCAAGGCGCCTGGAAGGATGGCCTCGGTGTGAACCTGGGTGGCAGGGCAGTGTTAGGCACCCACACACGGCGCTTCTGAGGACCAGCACCGGATGAGGAGCCCATGTCACGGCCATGCTTGTGTGTTGCGTCGAAATCAGTCTGACCAGTCTCAGCACTGATGGCCTTGTTAACAAGCTTCTGAAAAGATGTGCACTCATGCAGACGGAGGTCGCGGCGAAGCTCAGGACTAAGTCCCTTACGGAACCTTGCTTGCTTCTTGGCATCAGTAGAAACTTCCTCAGTTGCATATCGTGCGAGGTTACGAACTCCCTGCTGTAAGCATCCACAGAGAGTCGGCCTTGAGTGAAACTGCAAAATTCCTCACGTTTACGGTCCATGAGACCCTCCGGAATGTGATGTTCACGGAAAGCCTCGCTGAATTCAGCCCAAGTAGTGACATGGTCTGCTGGGCGCATAGCTCCATAATTCTCCCACCATAGACTGGCGGGGCCTTCAAGATGATATGCAGCAAAGGTGACCTTGTCAGCCTCAGCTACTAGTGCAGAACGCAGTTTGTGAGAAATACTGCGAAGCCAGTCATCAGCGTTGAGAGGCTCGACGGAGTGGTGGAACGTGGGTGGATGTAACTTGATGAAATCACTGAGTGACACCAAGTTATTTCTCTGATGGTGTGCTGTGTTCTGTTCAATACGCTCCAACAAACGGTTGGTCTCCCGCTTGTTTCTCTCGGCTTCCAGCATAACTTCGGCTAGGGAAGGAGGGTGAGGCAGGTTTGTATTCCCGACTTCACTGCCTTCGGCCTGCTCCTGGGAAGCAGGGTTATTGCGCGTGTTGACCATCCTAGGTAAACAAGACAATGATTTAGTCAGAATGTTAAGATTCCAACATAGAACACAGAATGTAAGGAATCACTCGGAATGCAAGATGATCATCCGTATGACATGGTAGATACAGAAACTGCTTCTTTTATTCCATTGACATACACACCATACAAGTTTTAGTACAAGACCAAACAAGGTACTAATACGGTGAAAGGAAGATTACATCTCAACGGAGGCACTCCGAGCTCCTATACATTATTTTACTACACCTCCGGAAGGCGGTACAAACTAGGTCATATCCCACGAGTCACGCAGGACGATAGACGACACATCTAGAACGAACTAGTGATACTACTACTAACTCAGACCGATCCGTAGTAGTCCTCGTAGAAGTCACCTCCATAGCCTAGAAGCTCAACATGATCATCCGGAAACAGACGATCTCGCGGAGCTTGTGGACCATAGGGGCTAGGATGAGGTCTTGGACCAACAAACGGTGGCCTGCGGGGACCACGAGGTGGGGTGATGCCTCCTACATCACGCCAACCCATCACGTCTGGCAGAGCAGATCTCACAGGATAGAGATCGCGCATATCCGAATATCCAGCTTGCACAGCCGGTGCAAACCGAGTCAAAGTGGCCCAATGGTCAGCACGGGTATTGAAAAGCTCTAGCCTCAAGGCCCGATTTTCACGGTCCTTATCCTCGAGCATCTCAGCAGTGGTGCGAGTCCGTGAATCCTCCTGAGTGGGGTCAGCATAGATAGCCTGGAGATACCCTTGTGCTCCCGGAAGTGATGCTGGCATATACCGGAAATCAGAGTCCCGAAATTGGCCAGTCCTGACTCGCATGATGGTCATCATAGAGTAGGCGGCATCCTGCACAGCCATCTCAATAGTAACCCCGAGTCCATAGGAGCAGTGAAGGGGCTCGATGGATCCAGGATAAGATGGAAATATCCTGACAGTGCAAATATACTGGCTTTGATTAAAGTCTCGAAATTGCTCTTCGACCGTGTACTCAGGATACCAACGGTATCCAGCCTCAGTCATTACCCTGACCAACATGGCAGTATGGCCGGGTACATCTAGGCATCGAGTCAGGCGAACCACTTGATTTTGGTCGCGAGTGGCCATTTGAAAGCACAATCATAATGCAAAGGCATTAGAATTTCTAGCAAAATTTTGACAGCATAACGGCTGTAAATGCTCAAAAAGGATTTTGAGACATTTGACAAAGGATTTCATACACACTCAACAACAACATATCAAAGTTCTGGGTCCATCTTAGCAACATAATGTGATAGTAGAACTGAACTAGGCTTGTATCCATCAAACCTATAAGGTACTACTGATAGTAACACGTGAACCTGATAGAGAGAAAAAATCCTAATTCCTTAACCCCCGGTGGAAGAATAGACTGACTCAGATCAGAATGTCATAAGATAAAGGAGTAAAAAGAGCCTTACGTTCCAACCCACAAACAATTCCCCTACATATAACTAAAGAATTTCTAGACTCAACATCGACCAGTTTGGCTTGGAGAACCTACAGGCAGTCCGGCTCTGATGCCAACGCTGTCAGGACCCCGACTCAATGTCACATCGATCTAGCCTGTAACACCTCATATCACTTTGCGGCCTCACGCACGGTATTCCCACGGGTGTCGCCTTACCTTTGCCCGGGACCGTTTGCGCCTTTTGGCTCATGTATATGATAGTGTCGCTAGCATCCATATGATAAGGAGCCCGGGCTAACATGACTAGTCGTAAACCCAAAGTGGCACAGACTTACAGGGACAGGCATTCATGACCCAACATCGAACGTGTCGGTCATCAGCAAGTGGGTCCGGGCTGTAGCGCTGGGCTAGCAGGACTCCGGTACTCAATGCGTGACATTTCCCCAAAGGGACAGACACAGGAACGAAGAAGGACACATGCCGGCCAGCCTAAGTGTTCCGGAGCAGTAGCAAGCTACCATGGCTCAGTGGTAACACTAGGAGACATTTCCCGGTAAGAGAGGCTACTAAAGATAAACAACTAGATAGTCAGATCCCACACATACCAAGCATTTCAATCATACACACAATATGCTCGATATTTGCAAATACAACAAGGCATCACAACATGATTCTACGACACAAGTACTTTATTTAAGGCTCAGAGAGCCATACATAACATACACATAAGTACGGGTCACACGACCCAGCATTCACGTCATACAGTCATACAAACCAGCAGCGGAAGTAACTTGTCTGAGTACAGACAACTAGTAAAATAAAAGAGGCTTGGAAAGCCTAACTATACTACGTGGTCCTTCACAAGCTCAGGATCACCACCTGGGCCTTAGCCTACTCATTGATGTCAACATCTACGAAGAACCCATCAGAAGGGGTTGCAGCGTCTTCTGTAAAAATGTAAATTATAGCAATATGAGTACAAAGGTACTCAGCAAGACTTACATCAGACCCTACATACATGCACATTATCAAGAAGGGTTGGTGGAGTTATTGCAGCAAGCCAGCTTTGACTCTTGGCTAGGCTATCCTACGAGACTCCAACTTGAAATGGTTTTGCGCACACGAGTCCACTACTCACCACTTCAATACACTACCGAGGATCCACCTCCGTCTTCCTACGGAAGAGCCATCCTCGGCACTCACACTTATCTTGAGGCTTTTAGTAGTTTCCATTTACTTGTCTATGAACTGTATAGGCAACCAAGTAGTCCTTTACCGCGGACGCGGCTATTCGAATAGATCATGTTAACCCTGCAGGTGTGTACTTCTTCATACACGCTCTCACCACTTACCGTCGTTTACACGACATGTACTCGGTAACCTTCAAGCGGAAGCCCAACGTGGGTGTCGGCCACGACCTACCTAATCACCTAAGTCTCTAATCCAGGTTTATCGCCTATCCAGGTTCCATCCGCAGGGAGTCCGGCCGAGGTTTCCCATACGGCCCCGAACGATGTGTACAGGGTTCCCGAGATACCTAACGGGTATCCGGTACACCGTGCCACGTACCTACCGCATCACAGCCCACCCCTACGGTCAGCGCTGTCCACGGCCTCCAGTAGGCTACAAACACCAGAAACTACTTGCAACTCCTGGATAGAGAACTAGGGTCAATAAGAAGCCGAGAGGGTCCATTGGTTTCGGGCCCAATGCATGGTAGTAGCTGAATCTTAAATCACACATACAGATCTCAGTGCTTAAGGACGGCTTCAATGAAACAACCCACCATGTACTCCTACATGGCCTCTCATCGATACCTTTACCAAATCGTGTTCAACATACCACTCCCATACTGACATGAACATTTCACTCTAGCCCATCACCCAGATGAACCAGACCTGACACGACTCTAAGCATAGCAGGCATAGCAAGGTAGGAACAACACATACATATGGCTCAAACAACTCCTACACATGCTAGTGGGTTTCATCTAGTTACTGTGGCAATGACAGGTCATGCAGAGGAAATGGGTTCAACTACCGTAGCACACAGCAGTTTGAAACGCGTTGTCTTAATGCAGTAAAAGAGAGCAGAAGCGAGAACATGGGATTGTATCGATATGATCAACTGGTTGGTTGCTTGCCTGATGGATCGATGCACGGATACGGCTCTTCGCTAGGGTAATCACGGTACTCCTCGGAGGCAGAACCTGCCGCAAAGAACACCGATACACAACCATCACCAAACAATATGCGACAATATGATGCATGCATGAAACATGGCAATATGAGTGTGTTGGGCTAATGCAACTAAGACCAGAAGGGTTTGAACCAATTTGAACCAAAGATTCAAATTTCAAACTCATACATGGCCCTTTAAAGTGTTTTATCTTGTTCTGCACTAAACATCAGGTTAGCTTGCTTAAACATGCATGAAACTAGTACAGATGGATAGATTGGATTTTTCTGATCATTTTTCATATATAACTTGTTTGATTTGGAGTTACAGATTAAAAGTTATGAATTTTTGAAGTTTAAACTATATTCTGGAATTTCCTATATTAGAATAAATCCAGAAATTAATTTATTGCGTCAGCCATGCGTCAGAATGACGTCAGGGTCAACGGAGACGTCCAGGTCAAACCTGACTGTAGGTCCAGGGTGTCAGGGTAATTAGTTTAACTAAAGTTTAATTAAAACTAAACCTATTTAGTTAACAGGGCTGGGCCCCACCTGTCATTGACTCATCGGAGTCAACCAGGGCCCACCGTGGTCGAAGTCAACGTCGGCTGCACCGGCGTTTAGCCGCCGGCGAGCCCGACGCGGCGGCGGAAGTGAGTTTGGCCGTTCCGGCCACTAAATGGGTCGCGGAGGCCATCGGAGTGGAGCTGAGGACGAGCCGCAGCTCTTGGTGGAGTCCGTTGGGGTCGGGGTGGCCGGAGTTGGCGCCGGCGGCGACTTTGGCGGCCACCGGAGTTCGGCCGAAGACGAACTTGAGGCTAGAGGGGTCGGTGAGGTGCGGGGAGTAGTTGGCTAGGTGCTACGTGACGTGGTGAGCACGATGGACACCAAGTGGTGGCCGGAGGGTGACCGGGAGCACGTCGGCGACGAGCTCCGCGGTGGTGGGTGCGGTTGAGCTCCGGGAGGTCACTACATAGCTCGGGGGCAAGAAAAGGAGTGAGGGGAAGATGGTTAAGCTCACAGGGAGTTCGACGAAACACTTGGTGCGGCCGGGGACGGGCCGGAGCGACGACGGTGTTGAAGGGGATCTCCAGCGACGGCGGTTCGGTCGAGTCGATGCGGTGGACTCGGGCCTTGCGAGCGCTCGGTGCTCGGCTTGCTCGAAGGAGAGGAGGGTGGCGGAGCTCCTAGACACGGTGGCGCGGCGTTGGGTTGACGGAGGGCGTGGCTACGGCGAGGGGGTGGCGGCGATGGCGTCGGCCATGGCGGGGGAACGCGAGAGAGAGGAGTTGGGGGAGAATGGAGGTGTCCTGGGGGTTCACGGCTCGACGTGGAGTTCATCCAACCAGCAACGAGGCGAGGAGGTGAAGCAGGGCGACGGCCAGCTGCGTGGCGCACGCTGCGGCCGCCGTCGGGCACCTGCCTGCCTGCCTGGCCGGCAAGCAGCTCGCTGGCGCGGCGCTGGGCTGGGCCGGCAGGTGGGCCGGGTGCTGGGCGCCAGGTAAGTTTTCTGTTATTCCCTGTTTTCTGTTTTTTTATTTATTCTGTAAGTTTGTTGAATTATTAAAAATACCTAGGCCACTCCTAAAATCACCAAAATACTCCTGGTCCATAGTTGGATTATTTCCAACATGAAACATTTTAGTTTGGAGATATTTGAGCATTTGAAATATTTTATAAATTTAAAATGCCCAAATTCAAATATTTATGATTTAATCCAAAGACCTTAGGATGACCTAGGAAAATGTGCATCACTTCTGGCAGAGGTTCTGAACCAAGACAAAAATGATGGGCATTTTAGAAGGGCATTTCAGGTTCATTGAAAAAGTTTTTAGTAAACCCTAATTGGTTTCAGAGGGGGCTGGGGGTTCTGTCCTTCCCCATTTCAAATTCAAATGAAATTTAAACATGATGCACACACTAATGCATGGACTAGCTAGGATGTGACAAAGGTACTATTTTGTATTGGATTTTGTTTCTCATGCTTGCTAAAAATTTCATTCATGTATTTGATTTCCTTTTCACTATTAGATGTTGAGAGCCTAAAGAATGCACTAGAATAGCGATGTGATGCTCACGGAAGAGGAGGTCAAGGAGGTAGATGCGCTGATAATGCATTGATACATGTATGATATGTTCTTGCAAAAAGTTAGTGTAACAAAAAATCTCACACCAAGATTTAATTTTGGCAACTTACTTTATTGCCTGTAGCAGTGCACAGAGTTTTTGTTTCAGAAATCAGTAGTAGTAAATTACTTAAAACCTTGTGTTTGATTTGATTTAAGTTCTCAGCTCACTCAGGGGTGCGCAACAAATCGTCTTTCACTTGCATCTCGTCAGTCGGTAAATCTGCAGTTTTTGAATGAGGTATATAGTCGAATTGTTTGGTACAGTGTGCAATATGTTTGACACGCCTAAATATTAATCAATATGATGTATCAGAATACCCTAAATTTAGAGGACAACTTCACAATGGCAATCAGTTGTGGGACCTTATTGAAGGACGGGAGGAAAATGAATTATTGCACTATACAAAATTGTTAACCGGTATTTGACCATTACGACTTCTTCCCATCATTCATATATCAAAGAAAAAACAAGTCAATTTGTCTTCACTCTTCACTGGTATTTCATTGTGATGGCAGGCCCTTAATCATCATCTCCTTTTAATTCAAACATAATGCTTTATATGCAAAGAAGCATGCTATTTGCTTATTTTTCTCGAATGTTTTGTTAAGTGACATGCTATTTATTGTACTCAGGTTACATTGACTATGGTTCCTTCCTTTTTAAAACAGTGCTATAAATCGTCGACATATGATCAATCAATCATGTTCTTATATATGGTAACCTTTTCTCACCATGCATTATCCGTGCGGTTATTTCTTTTGTACAAAAATATTACCATTAGAGAATACTATTCACAACTGCTCTGCTGTTTGTGACTCGGTTCTAGGGGATGAAAGCAAACTACCTGTTTATTAGGATTTAGTATTTGTTTACCAATAGAAAGTAATGAACCCATTTCATCTTACTAAGTGTATCTTTAAGATCAAATGTTTGTAATTACGAGTATGGCTTTCTCAACATGTTTACAGAAAAATGCATTGTTTTACTCTACTCATCCATTATTGACGACTTCTATAAGGCCATCTATTTTGTTGATATTACTTCGAGGGAACAGGGTACCCTACTGATGATGATCGAGAATCAGTTCTAAATTCCAATCAAGTGTAACTTTTGCCTGTATTTTTACTGAAACCATGATAATATTCTCAGTGTTTGATCCTACAAATAAACCATTGCATTTCTCATTCTAGCAACATTTTTAGATCCTTAGCAACCCTTGCACTGTTACTGCATCATCATGCAAGGTACTGTTTTGTATTGGATTTTGTTTCTCATGCTTGCTAAAAATTTCATTCATGTATTTGTTTTCCTTTTCACTATTAGATGTTGAGAGCCTAAAGAATGCACTAGAACTATTAGATGTTTTCCTTTTCACTATTAGATGTTGAGAGCCTAAAGTCATCCGATGGCTTTGGAGGGAGTGCATTCGGCGGAGCAGGTGGCATCCTATTCCTCTCCTTAGATGTCATTGTCTATTCTCGTGCGACCCTGACTACTCCGTGATCTCCCGCATGTGATCCACCTGTGCAAGCAAATTTTATGGTACACTACGATCTTGCTTCCCTCTCCTATTGATCCCATTTTCTTAGTTCATAGTTGTGTTTTTTTTAAAAATTTTAATTTTTTTTCTTCAGCCAAGGATATCTCTTTATTCTTGCGGCCAAGGCGGAAGAAGCCCTGGATGCATATGGAGAGCCTCCTCTGCCATCTCAGCATCAGCCGTAGGACGACGCTACACCTTAGCACGGTGGACAGATCAAAGGCCGCTTCTGATGAGATCATCAATCTCGAAGATATGGACCTCTCGAACGACAATGCCATTGTTGTTGTAAAACATGGTGATGGTGTTTCAGTTGAAATAGGAAAGGGCAGTCGACCCGAGGCTACCCTTATTCAGGTTTCAATACAGGGGAGTGCCTTTATCGATGGAAGTCGTATCCTCCGACATAAGTAACTTATTCCTCCTTATTTATATCTTATATCTTCAATTGCAATGACATCAAAACAGTGTCAGGATTACAGACATGTATCGTCATTCGAATATTGTCCGATGTGGATCTTGTGATGCGAGACATCGGTCTATATCGCTCTTGTGACATCAGACATCATGCTATGGCTCTGGTGACACTGGCAATGGAGCTGGGGCAATATTGTTAGGTTCTTATGCTCATAGTGATGTGGTATTGTCATGTTCTAAGGAGAGATTCAGAGAAAATTATAGAAGTTAGTATTAGATGATAATAATGTTATGTCAGAATACATGTTAGCTACACAGGTGTACCCTGCAAGAAATTACTTTACAATAGAAATGCAGCACGTCCCTGAAAATAGTCTACGACATTCCTGAAAATAGACTTCAGTCTGGGAGTTGAGAATTGTTCTTGTGTTTCTCTGAAGCGGTATGTCATGTCTGAATATTTGCTTAATTTAGGTGTATACTCCCTCCATGCCAAAATAGATGACTCAACTTTATACTAGCTTTAGTACAAAGTTAGTATAAAGTTAGGTCATCTATTTTGGAACGGAGGGAGTATATAGATACAAGATAAAACAGAAACACACTAATTCTATGATCAGATTTGAGCATACAAATGGCTCTCAATTATATAGAAAAGTAGAAATGGATGTACTATAGTAGCATATGTTCACGTTGAGGGTGAAAATGTTATGTGTAGGAGGATCCATTGACAACAATAGAAAGGTTCTGATTTTGAATTTTGTCAAGTTCAGTTCAGATTTAATTATACTTCCTCTGCACTATTTTTGTTGTTGATTTTGAAAATTTTGTCATGAATTTTTGACAGCCATGAGTGTTTTGGAAAACAATGAAATCCTTGTTGAGAGCTTACAGTTCCTAAAATGGTGGCCTTCTGGTTACCATGGTTTATTTTATCTAAGCCATACAATGTGATTTTACGTACCATCACTCCTTATTACATAGATAGATATGTTATTTATGTGTTCTCCATACAATGTGCAGGGCACAGGGCGTAAAATTAATAAAGTATATGTACATCTGGTTTTGGTAGTTTCATAAGATCAATGAAATATAGGGTATTGAAATATGAAGGGGAAGGAGAAGGAGGAGGGAGGGGAAGGGGCGCAGGGCGCAAAGTTAATAAAGTATACGAAAGATAAACATATGAATTTGATAACACAACTGAAAATGTAGGGTATTATAATGATGTACATCTGGTTTTGGTAATTAGGGTGTTCCCCCGGCCCTACCCAACTAGGCATCATGTCCCTCGTCGTAGCCCGTGACAAGAAGAAAGAGAGGGTGGGATGGATGGGGATCGAAGGAAGGAAGAGACGGTGATATTTTTACTATTAAAGGGAGTCTGTGACAGTGATGGTACGTCGTCGTGCACCCATCCCTCCCCTTGACTTTTCCAATTCGTCCATCTGCCCTAACTCATGCAAGATCTTCTAAGGGAAAGAAAATTGTCATGCAATCCCTCATGTCAATTCCCATAAGGCAAGTTTCTCCTCCACGTGTTTCAGTTTGATTATTTTGGGTAAATCAAGCGTCGCCTCACCAGATTTCACTGTGCCTACTTGCATACTGTGCTATGCCTTCTCCTATTCTCCCATGTGTGCCGCATCCCCATGCCGACGACCTTCTCCTACATGTTGTGTCCCTATTGGCGGCACCCAGAGACATCACATACCCCCAGCAATTGGCCTCTATACTCGGAGAAGGTGCAATGGTCGGCTTCGCTGTGGCGGTCGAGGTTGTCCCCCCCCCCCCTCGGTCGAGTTGTGGTCGCTCCCGTGGCCGGGTTCTCCTTGCCCGAGCTAGGCCTCGTGTTGGCAGCTCCAGTGAGGCGGCGGGGTTTGTCCAGTAACTGTGGTGGCACAGGCTGGTGGGCGGCTGTTGGGGTGGTGCATCTCGAAGTTCCCGGGGTGATGGTGGTGGTTGTGGATCGGGAGAAATCCTTGTCGGCTTGTCTGGCACCGACGCGATGACGCTTGCGGGCGCCATCGGACCTTTCGATTGACAAAGTCACTGACGTAATATGATGGACCGGACTAAAAACTCATCAAGTTTTACAGAATTATAACATATGCGTACCAATAATTGTTCTTGTAGTCCAGATGCTGCACATGTAGTGTACAAAAGGTTTTTTTAGATTTTTTTTATAGATTGTGAGAGAGATGGAGATGAATTATGTCGACATTCAAAAAGAATCCATCGACAAGGGCCCCGAAGGGGCAAAAAATTCACCTTTGTAAGTATATATACAATCAGATTTTTTTTAATAATGGCCCGTAGCAACGCACGGGCATTGTACTAGTTTAACTAGATTATGCCACCCTTTGGTAATTGCCACCATTAAGACATCATGAGTGAGACCGCGAGAGGTATCCTAGGTAGCTGCCGACTGCTGATCTAGCTGACTGCTCCTTTTGTCTCCCTTGCTGACTCCTGGTCCTTTTGGCAAACTGCGGGGAGTGGCCGCGACGGGCTCGCCGGTTGGGGCTTGGACGGGGCCGTCGCCCTGGCAGTAGCGGCCGTGGTGGGCTCGTCGTTTGAGGCCTGGACATGGTCATCGCCATGTGGAATAGCGAGGCCGCGGCGGTCAAGCTGACCTAATATGCTGCTCTTCCATGGACCGCGTCACTACAAGCGACAAAAAATAGACCGCCATGGGCACCTCGTGAAAGCTGCGACATGAGACCTTGATGGCGATTCCATGCTAAAGGAAACGGTGAGGCTGGCGGGCGGAGGTGAAGCGTCTGATGCAGACCACGAGCGCGATGCACCGGCAGCCAAAGTGCACTGTACCCCTGCAGGTCACCCTCCATGGGATCAACACCTCCATGTGTCGTCTGCTTTGACTTTCATGGCTGCAAGTATCTGCCAGCAAAATTGCTCCCATGGCCGAGGAAACTGGGAAGAGGATCGGCCACCTGAGTCCGCTCTGCACAGGATAGTCCACAACGCCATACTGGAGCAACACAGTCAATGAACTACGTATTGGTTTTCCAAAAAAAAATTCACCCAAACAAGAAATAGTATAAACTTACTTCAAGAGAATAACTAACTAAAACTGGTTTTCCTAAAAATCCTCTAAAAATTGGCATTCCAAATTCTCACGTATAATTCCTAGTATCCACACAAATTGGTTGGTTCTAAGCGCCCGTTAGAACCTTTTTTGTAAAAGGCGCACACCCCCCTCCTTGGCGATTCATGTAGAATGAGCCGGCCCACCATTTAGGCACGAGCAGGAAGCTCCTGGTTTGGGAAGCTCCAGGCCTTTTTTTTCTTTTTTTGGTTTTGTCGATGGTTTTATTTGGGATTTTCTTTTTCTTTTTCTTTGTTACTATTATTTTTTACTTCTCCATTTCTTTCTAAAATACATGAACTTTTTAAAAATTTAAATTTTCTTGAAATTTGTGAACTTTGTTCTCAAATCAGCAAATTGTTTTTAAACATTTGTAATTAAATTCGTAAATTTTTTCCCCTGAAATACGTGAACTTTTCTTAAGTCCATGTTTTATATAATCCATTATTATTTTTTCAAATTTGATGTTTTTTAATTCACATTTTTCTTCTTCAAAGTTTGCAATTTGTTTTGAAAATGATGAACCTTTTATATTTTTGTGAATTTTTTATTGCATGATCCTTTTTTTATATTAGGAGGCGCGACACGTAATATATCGCGGGTACTCTTGTGCTGCACGTACCACGTACTGTCGACATGTGTGTCGATGCGCGTGCGCAACCATCGAGGAGGAATTCATCAGTGCCTACAGGCGTGGTGCAGCATGCCCGGTTTGGCGCTGTACCAAAAACCAACCGAAAATAAACAGTCGCTGTGGCCTGCACGGTCAGCACAAAAATTAGGGAGGAAAATAAGATGAGATAAAAAGGGGCACAAGTTTGTTTAAATGTGGTATAAATTTAGAAAAATCGCTAAATGAGATTGTATCTATCACAAATGTGAAACCGGGAGGAAATAAGTGAAATTAACTCTTTCTGTTGTTATATATGACAACCATTTGACACACCACACATATTACAAGACAATACATTATAGTTAGACTGCTACATGCACAAATCAGTAGATCATGTAATCTTTATTTCATTATCACCAACTGACCATAGATCCACACTTACACAAGACAAACCCAACCCCACACACAATACTACAAGTCAGTAATTAACCGTGTAATCCCAGACATCTACGTCCCGTGGTGTACCATGGAGTCTGATGACTACTGGTCTGACATGACAGCGCTGCCGAGCGACTCGCCTGGGTGCAAGCTCGTATTCTCCCATTAATTCTCATCTTTGCTCTCCCTTGCTCGGTTTGTCGAGGAAGCGGAGCACACCATCCACGCCGGCGTACACGGCTAGCATGCTCATGGAGAAACTATGTGAATATATAATATGATTATATTTTTCCAAGGGGGCATATGCCCCCCCCCTCAAACATGGACACAGGTGGACCCGGCCCCCCACGTTAGGGGTGCAGTACGTCAGACAATCCGTTTCCCCCAAACATAAGAAAATCATTCACATTATTGTCTTGCTCGGTTTTCATCAATAGAAGACGATGAAAACTGAGTAAGCACCAAAGTAAGGTGGTTGGTCTCATTATTGTTAGAAGACGATGAAAACTACTGCATGCGTCCATACATCCTTGGGTAGCTATATTTGGCTTATTTTAACTCTAATCAATGACTTTTCGGCTGCTACATCAACAATGCTACCCTGGATCCTAGGGCAAAATGTTTGGAGGCAGATCTTGACAAAGGAAACTGAAGGGAGTTGGTGATGCGAGCCTACTCCATCGTGCAAGCTACTACTTGCTTGCTATCCTAGGAGTGCTCAACTTTTCTATCTTTCTGCTGTTCGCAAGGAGTCATCAGTACAAGTATGGTACTGATATATCATCCGCGACCGCGACCAAGGAGGACACAGGGTGTGTTTGGTTCATGCCCCAGCTAGCCACACCAATTTTTTGGCATGACCAAAGCGAAGGCATGACCAAAATTTTGGCAAGCTGATGTGTGCTTGGTTCGTGACCAACTGGTACCATGATTATTATACTACATGAAAAACATGTAAGGAGATATTAAACGCATCTATTTTTTAGAAGTGAGAAGTATGTACGGATTAAAAAACTTATATGCAAATCTATATAAAAAAGAATGCCAAAACAATGCCACGCAATTATCGCAACTTGAAACACAAATCCCGTGCAGCACGCCATGCTGCATGCAGTCCTTTTTTTCGAAGCTTGCTGCATGCATCTGCTAATCACGCGGAAACACGACGGGATTTGTTTACCGATTTATTACCGCTAACAAAATCAGTCTACCCTGCAGAACCCCTTTAAAAATATACATAGATTGTTTATATAGTACCACTACGTAGTATGTAGGGCCCACCAAGAGCAGCACGCCAATTTTTTGGCGCAGCTTTTGCTCGCCCACATCTCGCCCGCGCGTTGGCGAAAAATACACGGAGGAACGCCCTGGTCGCTGGGCATGCCAAATATTTGGCAATGATCCAAACAACCACCAAATTCGAGACAATAATGTCTATAGATAATAGATTAATGGCAAGTCAAGACAATTAACTGCTAATCCAGTTGCAAGCCCACCATTGACTCACAACTGTGCCCCTTAGTTGTTTGTACCTTTGTTGTAAGCCCACCCTTGACTCGCGACTGGGCCCATTTTTTTGGTTATCGCAGTTGAAATGTAATTGTTTTCTCCCAGTTGCAAGCTCACCTTCGACTCGCAACTGGGCCCATAGTTTGTTTTTCATCTCAGTTGCAAGTCCACACTTGACCCGCAACTGGGCATGTATGTGTTTTTCATCTTAGTTGCAAGTCCACACACTTGACCCGCAACTGGGCATGTAGTTTTTATGTTGTCCTAGTTGCAAGTCCACCCTCAACTCGTAATTGGGTCTGTAGTTTTTTCCCTAGTTGTAAATCCATCCTCGACTTGCAACTGGGCTCGCAGTTTTTTGTTTATTTTTTCTTAGTTGCAAGTACATCGTCGACTTTGCAATTCAAGGGCTGGCAGGTTAGTTGTTTTTTGCCCCGATTGGAAGCCCATCATAGTCATGCAACTGCCCCCATAGTTATGGTTTTGGTCCCAGTTGCATGTCCAGACCCTCGACTCCACAACCGACCCTGCAGGTATTGTTCCCACTTGCAAGCCCATCCTTGACTCGCAACAGATCCCGTAGTTATTTTCGTGCTACTTGCAAGACTAGCGTCGACCCGTAACTGGGCCACTTAGTTGCTTTCGGCCCCGTTGCAAGACCACCCTCGACTTGAAACTGGCATGTAGTTATGTTTTTATTAGTTGCAAGATCACCCTCGACTTGAAACCGGATCCATAGTTGTTTTCGCCTCAGTTGCAAGTCCACCCTCAATTTGCAATTGGGCGCATAGTTGTTTGTCGTATTTTATTTGTTCCAGTTACAAGCACATGCTAGTCTTTTGCAAATGGGTCCTTGTACTTGTTTTCGTCCCAATTGCAAGGCCACCCCCAATCGAACCAAATCATAATCGAATCATAGCTGGGCTTGGTAATTGTTTTCGTCCCAGTTGCAAGCTTATACTCGACGCATGACTAGGCCCATTCTTTGTTATTGTCAAAGTTACAAGTCCAACCTTGACTCGCAAACTGGGCACGTCGTTGTTTTCATCCCATTAGCAAGTCACCTCTCGACTCGCAATTGGATCCGTGGGTTTTCATGACTAGCCCGTTGTAGGAATTTTGGTCCCCAAATTCTGTTGTTGACTAATTCGGAACAAAAATTCGAATTTTTAGTGGTGGTGTTGCAATGAGACGTGGGGGGAGGGGCATCAAGGCCACTGAAATATTCGACAAATGTGTGTGCTTTTGGTCCTAGTTGCAAGTTCACCCCCAAGAGGAAAATGGGCCTCGTCTTTATTATTGTCCTAGTTGGAAGTCAACCTTCGATATACAACTAAGCCTAACCATTTTTGTCCTAGTTGCAAGTCAGCCTTCAGATTTCTCATATATAGAGTATGTGGTTTGTAAAATGCTGATGCTTTTGCTTGGGTTGACACGCCTCATATTGACAACATTAGTTTGTTGTTGATTTTCCATCTACCAAACTACTCCCTCCGTCCCATAATGTAAGACGTTTTAGTGTCAAAAAATGTCTTACATTATGGGACAGAGGGAGTAGTAGACAATTTTTAGATTTGTGAATCTACAGAATAGTGATGTGTATATTACTGCAATGAACAGCTATCTAACGCCCCCATTTTCTTTTTTAGACCCCTTTTTTTCTGGAAGCCGGGTAACCCGAAGGCCCAATTAAAAAAAATGAAAAAGAGGCCAGAGGAGGAATGAGGCTGCTGGTTCGTTGTTTGTGTTAGGCTGGAGGATGGGTAGAAAAATAAGAAAAACGCAAACAAATAAACAAAAAGAATAACTAAGGCTATCCCAAATAATATATATGAGAACTACCTGGCGAACATTCAGTAAGTACCGTTATCGAGCTATTCATTCTTCAAAGTTTACATCGGAGCTTGTCCCCGCACAGGCGCACTGGTGTTGCTAGTCCGGTTTGTCCACGTAGGCTCAACAATCTAGCCAATTGGCTTGATGTTTGTGGGTGGTTGTCCTGCACGGATGTGCCGTACTCATTGGGTCTAGAGCACAGAAGGCCTGCAAGCAGCCAATGTGATAGTTGCTCACTTGCACTTTTATCACCCCTAAATCCTTGATATCAATGTTGCTCGTATAGTCGATGATGTAATCCCGTTATTCACTACCACCTTTGACACCCCTACATCCTTGATATCAAGGTTGCTCGTGTAGTCAATGCACTAGATGACGATGGTCGTCGTGGGGGACTTCATTGAAGCCCTTGATCTTTGCAGCAAGCACAAAGAAACTAATGTGATCAATTATTTTCTATGCACTTTGATATAAGATTAAAAATGTTGTGGTGCACTAAACATGTAAGAGATATTTTATGACAATTCAATTTAGACTATAGAAGGTTCTACAAATACGATTGGCTGATAATACACTAGAAATCAAATTCAAGATATTAATTACATTGTATTCTTATATATATATCTCTATATCACGATAACTAATAATATTTAAATACACAAATGCAAATATGTACTTTATAAATCTGTCAAAAATTAGTTCAAATATAACTTGTTTCAAGAAATATATTTATTGCGATATGCATTACAACTGTATAACAAATAATATAATATTTGGTGACATTGTTATATGACTAAATAGACAAATAAAATAATAAAAAAATATTTTAATCAATATTTTATAATATTATTAAGTTTGAATAAGTATAAAGGTTTAGTACAAAAATACAAATTCTAAATCAACCTCGATTCACATTGGACCCGCCCTACTCAATGAATATATAATCCCTCTCATGTTTCCTTTTTCTCTCCATCATCATATTCACATATTTCAATGAGCGTGTTTCTATGCCTCGATTGGATTTGTTGTACTATTTTTGGCTATCCTTGGAGTGCTCAACTTTTCTCTTTTTCTGGTGTTTGCGAGTAGCCACTAGTACGAGTATGTGATTCGTGATCGCGGCCAAGGAGGGGACAACCGATCTAATGTTGACAACAACTGCCAAAGCGACCTGACTATAAGTCTGCTCGCACACTATTTAATTTAATTAATTTTCAAAACTATGTGTGAATGTGTTCCAAGTTATTAACTCATATGAGACTGTAGTAAAACCTAAATAAAAACAGTTCGAGAAGGAGCTTAATATTTTTGCCTTTTTATTATAGTTTTAGGCTTTACTTGTTTTTCTTGGTTTCTTTTTCTTTCTTTTTTTACTTTTGTACTAATAATTCCGTTTCTTTTTTCCATTTTCATTTCTAGATGCATGCCAAACTTTCTTTAGTACACGGTGATTAGTATATGTGGAACTTTTTCCAATATGTCGAACATATTTTATTATACGGCGAACATTTTTTTAACGAGCTGAATATTTTCTTTAACTATAGTGAATATTTTTAAACACATCATGAACTTTTTTCATTATGTGATGATTTTTTTATATACACATACACTTTTTAGTATATAATGAACATTTTCTAGTATACCGCGAATATTTTCTAAATATATGCTAAACTTTGTTTAAATATGGTGTATATCTTTAAAATACACAATGAATATTTTAAATACATGTTCATTTTTGTGTTTGCACAAACAATAGAAAAAACAAAAAACAGAACCAAATTGTATAAACCAAAAAATCGCTACCAGATTACTCCATCACTACAAAAAAAGGTCCTCATGTCTTAGTGGGCCTACATACTCAGAGTCACCTATGTGTGGCCTCAACTTTTTTGACAAAGGGTGCCTTTTATTGATTTATAATGTAGCATTGAGGGATATAATCATGACGAGCACACAATCAGCCTCAGCAAAACTACGATGCACGCAGCTAACAAACACAAAAAATCACGCTGCCAAATAGCAAAGTCAAACAAAACCCAAACTGTTCCTAGACCCATAAAAATACAGTGAAGTATATCTAAAGCGATCAAAACAACGGTTGATGATATATCTCAGTGACCATATGTACCAACCATCTGAACTAATGCGTCAAATAGGAGGTCTTCCTTCTAAGGCCATAAAAATTATTAACGCTGGTTCCCTGTAAAAAAGACTATCGTAGCAGGCGAGACACCTTGTCTTAGGTGTGAAATGACCATTTTATTACGGTTGCTCCATCGTTTTTTTTCCGCACAGTCTGCTCCCCTAGCCGTAGCTCAACCACTGCTTATAAGACTTTTCTTTTGCGGGTGATGAGGCACATTTCTTGAAGAGAACATCGATGACACATGCATGCAATGATTTTGTATCTTCTGTCGTTTACTTATACTATATACTAAAAGATCTAGACATATAATATGCCATCACGAGGAGGTTGCACTTAAAAAGTCAAATTGCACATAGGTTAGTACAAAAGGTTGTTATTCTCTCGTGAAAGGCTGACTTTAGTATGCGAGCATTCTCAAGGTACTTGTTCCTTCATGGAAAAGAGAAGCCGATTCTCTCTTGCTGTCGTGTTAATTGAAATTATACATGTGATAATTAATTTTGTAACCCGACCTCAGATGCCTCCAGTGAACAGTAAAATAAAAGGAAATGGAAACCAAATTCAGATATTTTTATGGTGCAAGTTGCTCTTGTATGTGAACTCCGTGCAAACTATTGTGAATTTTGGACATTCGATGTGCTCGTGGCAAAAAAGATAAAATCGAGAGTGTACTGTGTGATTTAAAAAAAAGTTCTCATACACCCGAAATTTGTATTTTTTGCCATAGGCTCCTCGAATGTTCAAACTTTGTAAAATTTTGCATGGAGATATATATATAACTCATTTGAGTATCTTGCTTGCGAAAAAAAAGAATATTTTTGTTTTTTATTTCACTATTTTTTGTGTTTTACTGTTCATGCCCAGGCTCATCTCAGCTCGGGTGCCAAATCGCCGCATCCTTATACATGTACAATAATTATGTCAAGGTTGATTTCACATCACTCATTCATTGTGCTTGACTTGAGTTTTCCCCCGGGATATACCATGTCATTCCCGTCTCTCGGAGATTTTTTGAACCCCTTACTCATGATGCATGGCTCAGTCATTACCGTCTCGTGTAGACGGGTTCATCTAACAAGGTAGAACTTAACCAATGGACTCAGCTGAATGAACAGAAAAAAATCATCTACGAAGCCTTATGCATTAAACAAACTTGGAGTGTGCGGTCGAAGCGGTAAGTCGCGGGCTGCTTCCTGAATATCAGCGAAAATCAAGCTCTCCCCCTCCGAATTCGGGAATAGAGGGGCGGGCTTTCGGAGTGGGCCGTCGAATATGTCAGCCCAATTCCTTGGACTGGTTCCTTGTCCATCCAAACAGCGGAATTCGGGATATCCAATGCCAATGTCAATATCTAGGCCTGAATATCAACATTCAAACAAAGTGATAGGGTATTCAATAGGATTGATTGATCATGTCACGTATATTCATTATTCAACATGAAAAATTAATTAATTTAGAGTATCTCCTACAAACAAGTAGAACAACATTAAATGGATACAACTATAAATATATAAGAGAACAAGTTTGTACAAGCGAGGACAATGCGATGCTACGTCGTGTATGTTAGTCAGGCCACCTGAATCTAAAGTTTGATGTGGCACCCCATTCAATGGCGAAAGAGACATCATCCGTATCTTCATCTAGATATAGATATTAGCACAAAATCGATAGCATCTCATAAGTTTTCTCTGGCAAATAGGAACTGTTTGTAGATACACAACTAAGATATGGTCGCCGGGACTGATGTATCTGAGCACGTGTTTCATTCTATTAGATAGAGCTTGAGACATAGTGTAGTCAGAGATCTTTTTGATCTTATTTGAGAGAACTAGGGATAAATGTTCTCTAAACCAAGTCTATAAATAATTAAATATAGCACTTCATCTATCCTTCTTGATGCCCAAATAATAGAAATGAGACAAAGCAGAAGTTTCTGTTGTATCTTATGGGGGACAAAACTATTCTACTTTGCCTTATGGTGCTTGTGTTGCTAGGAAATTCCACCTGCGCTGGTACAAAATCAATCTCCCTATTCCTGTGCGTGCGTGCGTGTGTGTGTGTTTCCTTTTTCCTTCCAACCAGAGTAGGAAAAGCCGTCATGACTATTGTCAACTCAACTGCATGAACTTCTTTGAACCCTTTCAATTTGGAGTTCTTTTATCAACAAATGTATGTTGTCTACATAGCATTGCATGCAGAAGAATACACCTATCGAGGACATATACTGTGCCTGGATTTCAAATGCTATTTCATTTGCGCGCGTCACTGGGACAATGTCAGGAAAGCCAGATGCGCCGGCACTTTTTTCCGTCATTGTCATTGCGTCATTTGTTCCTAGAGTTGCAATCTAGCTAGCATCGTGCCAAATAATAGACAATGCTGTCCAGTAATAAAAAATTCTTGTGACTTGCATGCAAGAACCTTGATCACCAAGTTTTGGTGTTCTATTTGATTTGATTTTTGCATGTGCGGCCTGGTATTTGCCTCACCCTAGCGGTTCGTAAGGTCAGAAATAACCATATCCAAAATGAACCAAGCTCTAAGTACACTTGCATACTTTGCCGTGGAGGTCTAAAGACATGGTTGTCCCGTAGACAACGCCAATGCTAGATCCAATTAATTGCTGGCACCATTTGTTTTTATAGGCTGATGAATCATGCATTCCATATAGCAAGTTCTTTTTTTACAAGGAGTAAATCTGGAGCGATACTCGGGCAGAATCACTGGGTCAATTTCTCATACAAATAACGTTAATCCATCAGTCGTGGTAAATAGCCCAACCAACAATTACACAGACGGTATTAATATATAGAAAGACAAGTTACTTTGGAGTATAGTAGTAATTACTAATATATAGATAGATAGATGAACATGGATGGTTGAGTAACATAGATAACACAGGTGGTCATAGACCATTCGGCATGATTAGTGAGCTATCTCAAAGAAATAAATAAACAATGAACAACATAGGTGGCCATAGCTTAATTAGCTACAACAAAGTAACACAGTTGATATAGATAGATATACCAATTGTGTTACTTTGTTTCCTTGTTCGACGTTCTGTATGAATCGTCATGTCCAACTGTGTTACTTTATTTCCAGGATCTCTTCCGAAGAGGCATGTGATACAACCAACTGAGCTAGCGAGCTTTGCCTATCGTAAGACAACAAAAACCCTTAAGAACAAAACCCGAGCGCATATTTGAAATACTTCTATAATTCCGAACGCGATTTTTTCTTAGGCAACGCAAATCATTAAAAACTGTAACGTTTTCTGAAAATCGTGAACAATTATGTTGAAACGGGATTTTTTTTGTAACTCAACAACAAAATTTGGAAAAGCGGGCATTTTTTTAAGCTCCCAAACAAAATATGAAACATGACATTTTCTGAAAACTGTGAACAATTTTTGAAACTCCTAAAAAATGGAAACATGAACATTCTTAAAATTTATTGAAAATGGAAACTTTTTTAAAGTTTTGAATAAACTTTAATAACCTTACAAAACATTTTTGAAAAAACAAAAATAAAATTGGAAAACATGACCATTTTTTGAAATTTACGATTTTTTTTTGAAACACGAACAATTTTTCATACTTTTTGAAAGATGGAAATATGAAGTTTTGTTAAATTTGTGATTTTCTTTTTGAAATTTGTGAACATTTCAGAGAAAAACATTCAGAATAAAATTTTGAACCACGATTTTTTTTTTACAAATTCGCAAACATTATCTCAAAACATGTGAAGAATTTTTGAAATTTACGGAGATTTTTTGAAAATCTGAAATTTTTGAACTTTAGGAACATTTTGAAAGCACAAACTTTTTTTTTGAAATATGAGAATATTTTGAAAAGACAAACATTTTTTTCCAATTTGTGAACATGTTTTTTGAAAACATAAGTTTTTAAAACCACAAACATATTTTCAAATTTTTGAACAATTTGGAATTCTAAACATTGTTAAAGTTTGCGCATTTCGTAAAAAGAAACATGAAAATGAAAAAAAAGAAACAGAAAAAAAATGAAAACAAAAATAAAAAGAAACAGAAAAGAAAAAAAAACAAAAAAAACTAAATGAAAACCAGCCGCAAAAAACAACAGGAAAAAAGAAGAACCCAGTCGGGGAACCTTCTAGAAGGTTCCCAAAACCGAAGAAAACCGTAGCTACGCTAACGCTAATGGGCCGGCCCAGTTCGCGTCGCTTCCTCCTGTGCGAATCGTCGACATCTTGACGCAACGTGCGTCACATAGGATTTTCCCTGATACCCGCGGTAGCGTCACATGGTTTTGTGCATGTGACTTGTTGGTGGGGGTGCCCGCCTATTAATTGAACATGACATGAAAAAAATACCCAAATGATAGGCTATTTAATAGGATTGATCATATTACATATATTCATTATTCAATGTGAAAAATCAATTTAGAGTATCTCCCAAATTTATATCAGCATTAGATATGGACAAATATAGTCATATTAAATGAGTACAGTTATAAATAAGAGAACAAGTTTGTAGAAATGAGGGCAGTCCACTGTCCAATGCTACACCGTATATTATATGTTAGCCATGCCACCTAAGCTAAAGTTTGATGTGGCAGCCCGTTTAATGAGGAAAGAGATAACAAATGTATCTTCATCCAGATATAAGATATTAGCACAAAATCCAGAGCAGCTCATAAGTTTTCTCTCACAGAAGACATTAAATAAGAATTGTTTTTAGATCGGCGTTGCTATACACACGACAAGATTACAGCCGATGGCTGCATGATCCAACGTGGAGGGCCAGCAGTGAGCGTGCACACAGGAGGTTATTTGTTTTTCTTTTTTTAGCAGATGCTAGTGCTGTTGGAGAGGAACATCGTTTGCAGATCGTGCGTAAAGTGTCGTCCGTGAAGCAATTTCGTTTTTAGATACACGACTAAGATATGGTCACCTGAACTGCTATATCTTCTAAACACATGTTTAATTATATTAGATAGAGCTTAAGACATTGTGCACTGGGGCTACCCTGACAATGATACAGTCAGAGATCTTTCTGATCTTATTTGAGCAAACTAGGAATAAATGTTCTCTAAAATAAGTCCATAAATATAGCACTACATCTATGCTTCTTGAAGCCCAAATAGTAGAAACGAGACATAGAAGAAGTTTGTGCTTTATATTATGGGGGAGAAAACTATTCTGCTTTGCCTGATGGTGCTTGGGCTCCTAGGAAATTCCACTTGCACTGGTACAAACTCAATCTCCCTGCGAAAAGTCCATTCTGCACCCGAGCTCATATGCTCCCGCATGAACAGTAGAATCGGAAAAAACAAAAAAAAATTCAAAAAATTCCAATTTTTTTTGAGACAAACATTGACAAAAGTTCTAAGTGCCTGCAAAAATTCGTCACGGAATCACATTCCTAGAAGGCGTGGCAAAAAAAACAAATTCAGTGCTTCAAAATGCGTTTGAAAGTAGCTTTTTCAGAGTACTTTTTTTGTTTTTTTTGCCACGCCTTCTAGGAATGTGATTTCACGACGAATTTTTGCAGGCACTTAGAACTTTTGTCAATGTTTCACTCAAAAAAAATTTGGAATTTTTTGAATTTTTTTTAATTTTTTTCGATTTTACTGTTCATGCGGGAGCATATGAGCTCGGGTGCAGATTAGCCGCGTCCATCTCCCTGTTACTTTTTCCTTGCAGCCGGAGTAGGAAAAGTCTTCATGAATATTGGCAGCTCAACTGCACAAATTCCTTTGGACCCTTCTAGTTTGGAGTTCTTTTACCGACGAATGTATGTTGTCTACAGAGCATTGCGTGGAGAGGAGTACCCCTTGCGAGCCCATGCTGTGCGAGAATTTCAAATGCTATTTCATTTGCGTGCGTCACTGGGACAATGTCAAGAAAGCCTACTGCGCCGGCACTTTTTCTCCCGTCATTGTAATTACGTCATTTGTAACTAGAGTTGCACTCTAGCATCATGCCAGAGAATGGACAATGATGTCCAGCAATAAAATCTTCTTGTGACTTGCATTCAAGAACCTTGATCACCAAGTTTTGGTGTTCTCTTTGATTTGATTTTAGTGGTGTGTAATCTTAGATTTAGTGGCTTGGTGTTTGCCTGGCCTAGCGGTTAGTAAGTTCAGAAATAACCATATCCAAAATGAACCAAGTTCTAATTGCACTTGGTCCGAATCATTAGAGCAATTTCTGATAAAACGACGTTAATCCATCAGTCATGGTACATAGCCCAACCAACAATTACACAGACGGTACTAATATACATCAACACAAGTTGCTTTCGAGTAGTAATTAATAATATATAGATAGATAGACCAACATGGATGGTTGAGTAACATTAAACCCTTTAACAGTCGCGACAATAGCGCCTGCTCGCGCGTTCCACCTGTCATGATTTACTGTGCCGATACTTTTTACCTTTTTTTTGAGGAAGGTAAAGTACCCCTCCAGACATTATATCACAAGAGTTCTAGGGATACATAAGCCATCAGGCGGATCTAGTAGCCAGACAAACCGGCCAACATTATACCTAAGTGATGATCGAGCAAGCCTGTGAGCTTCAAAGTTTGAACTGCGTTTCTCGTGACAAAAAACAAAGCCATCCAACTGCGCACCTCTGGCCTTAATCTCCTGTGTGATGTGATAATATACTGGTTTGGAGTCCTCATTCATAGTATTGATCACCCTAAGGAAATCAGAAGCCACCTTAACTCTTCGAGTAAGCAAGTCGTCCGCCAATGAGAGAGCTTCCCTTATCGCAAGAGCTTCAACGGTTTCTGCATCTGAAATTCCTATGAAGACAACAGAAGAAGCTCCCAAGAATTCACCTTCACAGCTTCGTGCTACAGCTGCAACGGCAGCCTTGTCATCAAGTTTTCCCAAGGCTCCGTCCACGTTTACCTTCGTCCAGCCGGCTGGTGAGGGGATCCATTGCTGGACATTGGTCTCCACTTGTCTTTCTTGTACCTTGTTATTCATCTTGCTCTGTACCACACCTAGATCTTCCATGAAACTCCTGATGAAGCAATGAGTAGATAATGGACTTTGGAATAGATTTTCATGAATTACCTTCCGCCTTGCGTGCCAGATAGCCCATAGGGAGACAAACGCCTCTGTCATTTCACTAGAGGGTAATTTTTCAATGAGCTCAAAAATCCAGTCCCTCGCATTCCCTTGTTGCGTCATGGAGACCTGTTCCGCAACCTCCACTGATGCCAAAGCCCAAACGCATTTAGCCATTGTACACTCGATCAACGAATGCTTCCACGAGTCATCTTCTCCACACACTGCACATTTATCTTCCACTGCCATATTTCTATGTTTAAGAACATCACTCGTCGGGAGAGAGTGCTTTGCTAGCCTCCATAAAAAAACTTTTATTTTGGATGGAACTTGGATTCGCCAAAGGGAAGTCCACTGTTTTTCTACCTTTTTTGTATCAGACGAAGCAGCTGACCCCTCCAGCCAAGCTTCCCTTGTTGTCTTGGTATGCACAAGCATCTTGTATGCTGATCGAACTGTAAAAACCCCTTTGCGGGCGTAGTGCCAAGCCCACTCGTCCTACTGGTTCCTGGTCGACAAAGGGAGGTTCAGAATCGCCTCCACATCCATCGGCAGGAAACACTCCTTAAGCTTCTCACAGTTCCATGTTGCTGACATACGATCAATGAACTCACTCACCCTGGAAGGGGCATGCGCCGCCAGGCAAGCAATAGGTCGTAGTCTCCCATCTCGGGGCAGCCAGTTATCATTCCATGGATCGGTAGCTTCGCCCGTACCAATTCTCTTAATTATCCCTTGCTTCAGAGTATCTCTCCCATCAAGGATAGCTCGCCATACCTGCGACGGTCGCGAGCCCAAATCTGCTTGCAAGAATTCTGTTGCTGGGAAGTATCTCGCTTTGAGTATCCTCGCACTCAAACTATCTGGTGATTGTAGAACCCGCCATGCTTGACGAGCTAAAAGAGCTAGGTTGAACAATTCTATGTCCCTAAACCCTAGTCCTCCCATGTACCGTGGCTTTGTCATATCCGACCATGCCATCCAGCAAGCTTTTCGTTCACCAGCTTTACATCCCCACCAGAACTTACGTAGGATGGAATTGATCTCCTGGCATAAGCCTCTTGGTAAACTGAAACATGACATCGAGTAAGTGGGTATCGCCTGCACTACAGATTTGATGAGGACATCTTTAGCTGCTGCTGACAATGTCTTCTCAAACCAACCCTGCACCCGCTTCCATATTCTGTCTTTCAAGAACCGGAGTTTACCATTTTTATCTCACCCCACATCAATTGGCATTCCTAGGTATTTCTCATTCAGGGTCTCCTGGTGGACATCAAGCCAATCTTTAATATCATGTCTCAATGCCTCCGAGCACCCCTTGCTGAAGAAAATGGATGATTTGTCCAGATTTACTCGCTGCCCTGACGCATTACAATATAATTCCAAAACATCCCGAATGTGATTCACACTCTCCAGATTTGCCTTGAAAAACAGCAGGCAATCATCTGCAAACAGTAAGTGGCTTATCGCCGGTGCCGACTCTGCCACTTTTACACCTTGAAGAGCTAATGATTCACAACGATCTTTTATGAGGCTTGATAAGCCCTCTGCTGCTAACAAAAACAAATACGGAGATATTGGATCACCTTGCCTTAAACCTCGGGAGGGGGCAAACTTTTCAGACTTCACACCATTGAAGAGAATGGAAAAGGAGACTGTTGAAACAAGCCTCATTACCATATTAACCCACTGTTGGTGAAAACCAAGCTTGGACATGATTGCACGTAGGTAGCTCCACTCAATTCTGTCATAAGCTTTCCTCATGTCCAGCTTGAGAGCACAGATATTCTTCTTCTTTGCTTTGTTTCCCTTCATAAAATGTAGACATTCAAAAGCAGTAATAATGTTATCTGTAATAAGGCGCCCAGGAACAAATGCCGACTGCTCCTCTGCTACAATCTCCGGGAGGATTATCTTCAAACGATTCGCCAAAACCTTTGAGGCAATTTTGTATAAAACATTGCACAATGCTATAGGTCTGAACTGGCTAAGATCTTCTGGGCTGGCAACTTTAGGAATCAGCACTAAAAAGGTTTGATTAATAGATGCCATATCTTCCTCACCTCGCAGTAACCGCAGCACTGCCATGGTAACTTCCTCCCCACACACTGCCCAATGGCGCTGGAAAAAGTGTGCCGGGTACCCGTCCGGACCAGGCGACTTGGTCGGGAACATCTGAAATAATGCCGTCCTAACCTCCTTTCCATCAAAAGGGGCGACCAACAACTCGTTCATGTCATGTGTCACCCTAGTCTGTACCACATTTAGAACCTCCTCCAAGCCGTGAGTCGCCTCGGACCCATATAGGTCAGTATAAAAGGCTGTTGCGAGCGCACACATTTCTGCCTCATCCTCCGTGTACGCTCCATCTTCCCTCCTCAACCGAGTAATACGATTTTTCTTCTTTCTCTGACTAGCACGGAGATGAAAATTTTTTGTATTCTTGTCACCTTCAGACAACCATTGGATCCTCGACCTTTGGCGCCACATCACCTCCTCTCTCTGTTGTAATTCAATGAGCATGTTGCTGATCTTTATCTCCGCATGACTAGGGCCAACCCGGATCGGATCAGCTCTCAGTCTTCCCAGCTCAGTGGTAAGTTCGCTGATTCGCCTTTTAACACTGCCGATACTTTTTACCGGATAAGGTGGAAACGCAGGGAGCTAGCCCACGTGAGACAGAAAGCCCAGCCCACGTTCCTTATTCGTTGCCTCCTCTCCCTCTCCCTCTCCATCTCCCTCTTCCTCGTCCGCCGCCGCCATTCACCGCAGCCCTCCGCCACAGCCGCCGCCGCCACCAGAGCCCACCCCAACAGCCTGCAACCCAGCCCTCTCTCCCTGCGCTCATATTATCCCCACCACCAGTGAGCTCATCCCCTTCACCTTGCCCCAGATCGAGCAGCAGGTTCGGATCCACGGCCACGACGGTGTGAGTGCCTCGATGTAGATTCAAGACGCTTGAGGTCGGTGCTCGTTGCGGCTCTTACTCTCGTGCCGACGCCATGGACAAGGTGCCCTCTCCATCAATTTTGTTTTTGATTTGGAGTTGATTCTCTGTTCGTGAAGCTCCTTTCTTCTCTGCAGGAGAGCATCTCTCTCTGATCGTGAAGCAGCCCCAATCCTAGCCCTTCTTTGGCCATGGGGACTGAGCAGGCAGGAGGTACGAACCCCTCCTCGCCTCCCAAAACCAACTCCTGGGTGCGTTCTTCATCCCCTTAGGGCATCCCCAACGCTAGGCGCCAACCCTGGGCGCTAGGACTAAAATCCTATCCGATTAGTACAGCCGTCATCACAACTCTCTATATTCTAGAACAACAAAGCAGCCCATTGTCTTGCTGGAAAGATGTGGCTTATAGACTTGGGGCCTTTGTTGATTGTTTGTTGGTGTTGGTGTGTGAGGAATTGGGTATGTCAATAGCTTTGTATACATCATTCTACCTGAGGCCCATGCATTTTATTTCTGTAACATAGTGATGGTCTGTTTTAGTGTGTAAAATGGTACCCGTGCAATTTCCCATATGCATGTTTACCCTATAGTGTCCCTTTAGCATTAATGCATGGTGGTTACTTTCTCTCTCTAATGTTGTTTTAGTCGTGTTATTTTGTTGTTGTTAGATTTCCTGTTGATGACAGAGGAACAAGGATGACAATCATTCAGTACTTGAAGGACATATACAACTGCAATCTGCGTATTTTATTCAACTACATGATCGACCAACACTCTTTTCTATAGCATGGCAGCAGCTTTGGTTTCTGGCGCTCTATTCTCCATTGTAAGTGGAATGAGAACCCCAAATCCAGTTGTTAACGCAATTACAGCTGGTATGGCTTTTGCAGTATAGTTGTACATGTTTCCTACGAATGAAAACCATTTTGTTCCACTTGAATTATGTCTCTAGGTTTTAGCCTTTCACGTCGCATTGCAACTTCACTGTTATATATCAGTATGATAGGGCAATCTATCCTCAGTTTATCCATGGTTGTTGTACTGTTCTAATTCTTATGGTCAATCTATCTCGATTTTAGGTTGGCAGAAATTCTCAAAGACAAAGACACACAATGAAGATATTAACTATTCTGAAATAATATGTTGAACCAATTAGGACTTCAAAACTATGAAAAGAATTTCAAGAAGGGTCTTCTGACTGATGAAACATTGCCTTTTATCAATGAAAGGTACATGTTTTTAATATTCCATTGAGTTCCTGCAATTACCGAAAAGTGATTTCTATAACAAAATGGCCATATGCTTACTAAAATTTACCATTCAATTGATGAAAAAATACATATGTCTTGCATTATCCTCTAGTGCAGTCAGAGTTATGAATATCCCCCTTGTTCCAAGGCTTGTCATACTTGATCACATTAAAAGATTTGGAATTATTGCATAAATTTCCAGTTTCTGGTGCATTAGTTTCCTTTATCTAATGTCCCTTTTTTGCAATTTTGCAAAGAACCTGGGTTGATAAAATCAAATTGAAGTGATTGTTTGTCTGTTGGCACCAGTTTTTTCTCAAGTTACATAAACTATGTTCTGGGAAGTCCGTCCATTCTAGCTCTTAAATTTTGTAGATGTCTCTTACTTAGTTTGATGGTATGCACATATTGTTTGATGTCGCTTGTGTTCAGGGTTTCTATTGGGTACATCAAAATAAAGGATGACGCATGACACATTTTAGGTGTACATTTATTTAATAGATTGAAAGACAGAGGTTTTTTTAGATGGAGATATATTGGTGATGCGATCTCACTGGTTTGCTGCATCTGTAGTTAGAGAGTAGTCCGTGCCTCATCATCGGGCATCCTCTGGAGCTTCCCCGAGGTGACAAGTGCTTCCCACGGTGTCTCTCTCTGTTCTTATTGCTACTGCACACAAGCTACTGACCTTGCAGACCAGGACATACATCCTGGTGAGCTCCTTGGTCATCGACTGGTCCATCACCGAGGTATGTATTCACCACTAACTTCTCTCAGATCATATGCATGCTCCTTATAATCTAGGGATTATAGTTCTTCAGAATAACTGTATTATCGGGCCGTGAGGCACCGCTGTTGCTATAGTCTTTGCATAGAGTTAGAGAAAACATATGAGTTCGACAACTTGCGTTGAGGAAAACTGATGCAAGCAAAGTGTATATACGTCACCAGAAATTTCCAAAGCATCGGATGTTCTGAGATTGATCAGGTACAGTCAAAGAGAACATGGTCACCTGTGGTATGATTTGGCTTGGCTCACACACCCCAGGCTTTCTAGGAATAGATCATTGGACAACGGTCAAAATTGTCCTTGGAGTAAATAAAGGACATGTTTCTCGATTATGGAGGTGATAAAGAGTTCGGTGTAAAGGTTTACATCGATGCAAGCTTTAACACCTATCCGAATGACTCTGAGTAGCAAACCGGATACGTATAGTGGAGCAACCATTTGGAATAGCTCCAAGTGGAGTGTGGAAGCAGCATTTACAATATGACCTAGAGATTTGCGAAGTACATACGGATCTGAATGTTACAGATCCGTTGACTAAAACCTCTCTCACAAGCAAAACATGATCAAACCCCAGAACTCATTGAGTCTTAATCACATGATGATGTGAACTGGTTTAGTGACACTAGTAAACTCTTTGGATGTTGGTCACATGGCGATGTGACCTGTGAGTGTTCATCACATGGCGATGTGAACTAGATTATTGACTCTAGTGCAAGTGAGAGACTGTTGGAAATATGCCCTAGAGGCAATAATAAATTAGTTATTATTATATTTCCTTGTTCATGATAATCGTTTATTATCCATGCTATAATTGTATTGATAGGAAACTCAGATACATGTGTGGGTACATAGACAACACCATGTCCCTAGTAAGCCTCTAGTTGACTAGCTTGTTGATTAATAGATGGTTACGGTTTCCTGACCATGGACATTGGATGTCGTTGATAACGGGATCACATCATTAGCAGAATGATGTGATGGACAAGACCCAATCCTAAGCCTAGCACAAAGATCGTGTAGTTCGTATGCTAAAGCTTTTCTAATGTCAAGTATCATTTCCTTAGACCATGAGATTGTGCAACTCCCGGATACCGTAGGAATGCTTTGGGTGTACCAAACGTCACAACGTAACTGGGTGGCTATAAAGGTGCACTACAGGTATGTCCGAAAGTGTCTGTTGGGTTGGCACGAATCGAGACTGGGATTTGTCACTCCGTGTGAACGGAGAGGTATCTCTGGGCCCACTCGGTAGGACATCATCATAATGTGCACAATGTGACCAAGGGGTTGATCACGGGATGATGTGTTACGGAACGAGTAAAGAGACTTGCCGGTAACGAGATTGAACAAGGTATCGGGATACCGACGATCGAATCTCGGGCAAGTATAATACCGCTAGACAAAGGGAATTATATACGGGATCGATTGAGTCCTTGACATCGTGGTTCATCCGATGAGATCATCGTGGAACATGTGGGAGCCAACATGGATATCCATATCCCGCTGTTGGTTATTGACCGGAGAGCGTCTCGGTCATGTCTGCATGGTTCCCGAACCCGTAGGGTCTACACACTTAAGGTTCGATGGCGCTAGGGTTATAAAGGAAGTTTCTATGTGGTTACCGAATGTTGTTTGGAGTCCCGGATGAGATCCCGGACGTCACGAGGAGTTCCGGAATGGTCCGAAGGTAAAGATTTATATATGGGAAGTCCTGCTTTGATCACCGGAAAAGTTTCGGATGATATCGGTAATGTACCGGGACCACCGAGAGGGTCCTGGGGGTCCACCAGGTGGGGCCACCAGCCCCAGAAGGTTGCATGGGCCAAGTGTGGGAGGGGACCAGCTCCAGGTGGGCTGGTGCGCCCCCCCTCAAGGCCCAAGGCGCAGGGAAGAGTGGGAGGGGGCAAACCCTAGGGCAGATGGGCCCTAAGGCCCACCCCAGGTGCGCCTCCCCTCTCTCCCCCTCTGGCCGCCACCCAGATGGGATCTGGGGGCTGCCGCCACCCCTGGGGAGGGAACCCTAGAGGGGGCGCATCCCACTCCCCTTCCCCTATATATAGTTGAGGTCTAGGGGCTGCCCAACACATGAGTTTCTCTCCCTCTTGGTGCAGCCCTACCTCTCTTCCTCCTCGTCTCTTGCGGTGCTTGGTGAAGCCCTGCAGGATTTCCACGCTCCTCCATCACCACCATGCCGTTGTGCTGCTGCTGGATGGAGTCTTCCTCAACCTCTCCCTCTCACCTTGCTGGATCAAGGCGTGGGAGACGTCACCGGGCTGTACATGTGTTGAACGCGGAGGTGTCGTCCGTTCGGCACTAGGATCTCCGGTGATTTGGATCACGACGAGTATGACTCCTTCAACCCCGTTCTCTTGAATGCTTCCGCTTAGCGATTTACAAGGGTATGTAGATGCACTCTCCTTCCCCTCGTTGCTGGTTTCTCCATAGATAGATCTTGGTGACACGTAGGAAAATTTTGAATTTCTGCTACGTTCTCCAACAGCAGGTGCCAAAACTAGAGCAACTCTTTCTAATAGGCTGTGAGAACCTCCATGCAATACTATGGAAGGGTGTCAATAGAAGCTTGAAAATACTACACGTCAGCAGTCAACGAAAGGACGCTATAAGGCCACATGATTCTTCATTCATCCGTTCTGTAAACAGGAAATATGATGGTGAAGTTTATCTCAGAGATGCAAGGCTCATTCCATCCTTGGTGCTCGGTTCGTGGGAAGTCAGTTCTAGGATTTTGATTACGGATAGCCTATACTTGAATCTAGGTAAGTCTTTCGAGATCAATGTTGAAGGGAGAAGCGTTAATACTGTGGGGATTGAGACCTGCAATGTCCAGGTAGTTTCGCCAGTCCGAAGCCCCTTCAGATGCTGCTACCATGACATCGTACTCGAGAGAGTAGCTAATGCTTACGAGGTCCCATGGCTTCTACCCCTACACCGCCACGTTGAGATTGGTGATGGAATTAATCTCACTGATGCGGAGTCCGTTTGGGGACTCTTAGCTATTCGTCAATTGATATGGTGGGCTCATTCCTTGCGTGTCCATGACAATTCATCCATCCTTGGTGTTACCCCCAAGCAAGATTCGGTCCTTCCATGTAGAAAACTTATGTTTTATTTGAGGTGGTGCCATGTTGAGAGGTGTCCTAAGTTACAGGAAGTTTTCACCCCTTACACAAACCAGTGGTGTTGTTCCTTTGCTGATATGGAGACCATTTGGGTGACCGATCTCAGAGCAGCTGGCTGCATTTGGAGCAAAGGAATGACTCGGGCATTTGAGGAAGAATCTGTCTTTGGAGAACTACGGAGCATACACTTGCACAACTGCCCAAGGCTCAAGTTTGTCCTCCCAATCTCGTCATTCATCTTACCCAGCCTAGAGACCATCCAAATAGTCCACTGCGGTAATCTCAGGCAGATCTTCCCATGGGATGTGAATTATGAAGCTGGAAAAGAAGACACTGTGAAGAATTTTCCAAAGCTAAAGCACATACACCTGCACCAACTCGACTGCCTGGAGCAAATATGCGAGGCCAAGATGTTTGCTCCCAGGCTTGAGACGATCAGGATAAGGGGTTCTTGGGGCCTTAGGCGCCTCCCAGCTGTCGGCCTTCGCCATGGAGCCGGCCTTCCTGTTGTGGACTGTGAGAAGGACTTGTGGGACATGCTAGAGTGGGACGGTCTGGAGGCCGGGCACCACCCGTCACTCTTTGAGACACATCATCACTCGCTGTATTACAAGAAAGCCCTACCCAGAGTCTCGGTCCTCCGTTGAATTGTCATGACCGTTCAGGTATGCATACACATGCCCTCGCCTTTTTATTGTTTACCTTACTGTATCATATGCCATGTCATCCTTGTATAAATCATGTGTATGTATCTGCGGCACTTACTATGCATGTGCCATATATCTGAATCGCAAAATGATACATATAGCAAGGATCCAATCACCCCTATGTGCTACCGAATCTTTCTTTTCTTTTCGTCTCACGTTAACTAGTTTTATCATCACATTCGCAGATGTGGTGATGGGATGATTTTCTGCTGCTGGAACGGTTGAATCAGGTGTTGGGCTTGCCCAGTTGACGGTGTGTTTATTTTTTTTTCTCGAAAAGGGGGAGAAACCCCGGCCTCTGCATCAGCACGATGCATACGGCCCTAAACGACGGTGTGTTTATATAATTTCCCAAAGAATAAACTGGTGCTTGATGATGCGTGTGTGCACCTGCTTGTTTATTTCGGTGTGTGACTCTCAAGTGAGGAGAAGACTATGTATCAGACGTATGGTTTGGTTTGGTTTGATTTGATTTGTGCTTATGTTTGTATCTAAATAAAATAAGAGGATCCGTCGTGCATGCGGTGTGTTTACCACTGTACTTTATCATTTGGGCATTTGTTGAGTCCTGTCGACATGGTGCCAAAAGTAAATTTTTAATCATTTTTTGAATATGAAACAAAAGAACCGCTTTAATTTGTGCTATCCGTCCCCTTGCATTTATTCTGGAACAGAAAGAAAACTGCTATCCAGTGAATGACTGCTCAAATAAGGACTAAAACTGGGCAGGATCCGTCTACTTAGGCAGTTAGGCACCAATGGTGGTGGCGCAATGCAACTCCTCTGTTCTTGGCACCAACGGACAGTTATTTCTCATCATGAGAAATACGATTTCGCATCGAACGGCACACAACACCCAGGTCAAGGCCCACGCGGTGAGCAGCAGTCGTCGCTGCCGGCGGCGCCTCATACCACGCGCCACAGCTCGCTGCCTCGCCACCGCGGGCCGCCGCCTGTCGCCATCCCCAACCCCAATCCGGTAAGCCAGGTTATCATGCAGACCCGTTGTTCAGTGCATCGTGTCTTGACTCGCATGCATGATGTAGTACTATTTGCTAGTTGGCTGTAGATTGTGCTGAGATTGTTGCGAGTCTTCTCGGGCCTGATTCATCCAAGGAAACTATCTGCGAATTTTTTTGATCTTTAAAGCCTTTTTTTAGCTTCGCCAACATAGGAATCCGTCCTAATACATCAGTATATCTGAGTTAGTAGGGCCTGGCTTTTGTGAAGTTGTAAAGCTTGAGTAGGACGAATTCATGATTGAATCTGGGATGGGCTTAATGGAACCATGAATGCAATATTAACTGACATTTCCCACTTGGCATGATAACGGAGAGCTCAAGTGTCCTCTGTGTCCATTGTTCATGCTTTTGTGTGCTTGTGCACTGTATTTGTACTGTGGGAAGAAACTACAAGTCTTAACAAAATATGGAAGAAGAAGTCGTCTTAACAAAGTAACAAGGATAATGGAAAATTGGATTTACCATAGCCCACTATCTCACTACTTGGCATCGTAGAAAATGGAAACAACAAATTCCTCTTGTCATGTTAGGATACTTTTCAGCACTTGGCACAATAGAAACAACAAGTCTTAACAAAGTCGAGTAGAAAAATGGAACACAGGATTCTAGCAAAAAGCCAGGAAAACTCTTTGTCGATGCCTTAACAAAGAAAATGGGAAATAGGGTTGGACATATGCCACTTTTCAGTACTTAGCATTATAGAAACAACAAGTCTTAACAAAGTGAAGTAGGAAATTAGAAAAGACGATTCTAGCAAAAAGCCAGGAAAACTCGCTGTCCATGCCTAGTCCTGATCATGAACATAGACACAGACTACGGGGCAAAAAACCTGGCTCGCCATATCCTATTATTATTACAAAACCAAGCAGGAACGAGAGCAACAAGTCTTACACAGCAACGTTATCACTCAGGGCTGAGCAGCCTCATTATCATCCTCTGCTTCCTGACGACCCATCCCCTGCCCTGAACCGCCACATTGCTTTGAAGCTGCTGTGGCAGGTGCATCGGAATTGCTGCTGCCTGAGTTGAGGCAAGCGAAGCACGCCCACCGGCTCCACGCCTGTTGCTGCGCGGGCACCGGAGGAGATGTGCTGGCGATGGTAACGCTGCTTTCTGTTAGGTGAGGTCCGGGACGGTTCTCATCTTTGTGGACGGACTGCAAAAGAAAGAAGGGAGTTTGAATGAAGAGGGCCGGTTACACGAACCGAAAAGAGAAAGAAACCTCACTGGTCATGAGTGAAGTAAATACACACCTTTTGCTCGTCGTTGTTGTCGTCGATTACCTGAGTAGACATACCAACAGTGGTAGTTTGATCCAGAGAGGAGGCTGCTAGCAACTCCTGTTTGGTCTGTTCCGAGTCTGATTCTTCTTCATCAGTCTGAAAAACGCCAACACTGGTAGCTGTCAGGGAATTGAAAAAAAAAACACCAGATAGACAACGAATCATGCAGTAATACGTACCTGTGGTCGACCATATGTTGAGAGATGAAGGGTGGGACGGTTGGGATGGATGTCCATTGCTTGCCTCACCGCTGCCTTCACCTTTTCAATATCAGAAGCATTGGCACCATCACAATCGATCTGAGCTCCCACTCTCCAAAGAGAAGGGAGGTTCCTCAGGCTACCAATAAAGTCTAAATCAGTGCCGGCATCCTTCAAGGCACGCACTTGCACTATGGTATAAATGGATTCAAGGCTCTGCATACTTCCCTTCAGAAACCTGAATGGCGCATGCACCCTGCAGCTCCTCAACTTGGGGAAAGTACCATCAGGGAACTCCATGCCCCCAGGAATCGGGTAGCGAAGGAAAGTAAGCTCTGGCAAACTCCCGAAGTTCACCACATCTTGCTCCACAAAATCACCCACTTTCATGGCTAGGATGGAGAGGTTTGGAAGAAGCGAGGAATTAATCCATGCCGGGACCCTACTGAAACCATGTTGTATGTACAGATCACGGAGTTGCCGAGGGGGCTCATAGCCTTTCCAGTAGTCATCTAACTCGGATGTTGGTTGCGTGTGGGTAAAATATAGTCCTAGGACTTTGATTTTCCGCAGATTGCATAAAGACTCAACAAAAAATTTCTTCCAACACTCGTCCACATCTTCATTTAAGTTATAGATGAGCACCCTCAACTCTGTCAGCTTGCTGAGCTCTTTGACGAAGATACAAGACTTGTCAACAGCGTTCAACTCTAGCTCTTCCAAGGATGTCAGGTTCCCTATCCAATTCGACACTGTTATACCAACACCATCCACGTCAGCACGCAGACACTTGAGTTTCCTTAGCAAACCAATACTCTGTGGTAACTCTCTGATACAAGTGCCCCTCAAGTCCAGTGTCTGCAGAAATTTTAGATCTCCTATTTCTTCTGCGAGCTTACTAATATGTGTGCTCTCTAGACCCAGGTATCTCAACTGAGGTAACCTCCTGAGATGCTCAAGATGGTAAGGAAGGTCTTTGTCAAAGCTGCACTCTTCCATATCTAGAACACGTAATACTTGAAAGTTTAAAACAGACGGCAATGCATTGGGTTTACACATGATGGCATAGCACGACCTCAGTTTTGGTATGCCCATGTTAGCTAGAGGCACGTCTCTCTTTTGGACAGCTAACCTATGGGCATTGCATGGTGAAGGTATGTTCTTCTCGTTACTATTCAATATAGTAACAAAATTTTGTTCCTTTCATAATAAACAAATCATGTCCAGCACCATATCATGAATACGACAAGCATCTATTGCGTACGTTACTCGATGCTCTACCGGCTGAATCATGCTTCTATTTGCAAGTTCATTAAAGTACCTTTCACCGGTCTCAAATAAACTTACCCCTGGTTCCTCACTGACGAAACCTTCGGCGACCCACTGCCATATCAGTTTGTCTTTCCTGATCAAATGGTCTTCTGGGTATACACTCAGATGCAGCAGACAAGACCTTAGATAATAAGGTAGATCATAATAACTAAATAATAATATCTTCCTCGTGTTCTCTACATCTGTGTTGCTATCTCCAGATCCAAAACCAATGGAGTTGAATTCTTTAGACCAATCCTCCATTGGTTTACCTGCCAACAAACTAGCTATTGTAATTATAGCTAATGGCACACCTCCACATTTCTGTAAAATTTTGTCTGATACTTCAGCTGGTTGATCAAAAGGGCATTTATCTTTACCACCAAACAATCTTGTATAGAATAATTCTTGAGACAAATGTTGAGAAAGGGGTTTTAGCTTGTAAATATCACCGGTATTTGTGGCAACATCGAGATACGAGTAGTTGTGATTACCCGGCTCCCATGATTGTTATCAATGAAAGCACATTTGATAATTTTACATGCCTCTAAATCCCATATGTCATCAATGACAATTAAGTACCTGTCCACGTGACAACACAAGGGCCATGCATTAGCTAGTAAAACCATCTAAAAAAAATTAAAATGCATAGCATCAACCTTAGTAAGGAATATAAATATGTATGGAATTGTTCAACCAACAGCAAGTACAATAAAGAAAAGAAGGGAATAAGCCACTGGAAAAAGCATACATGAATTTTATTGATCTAGTCTCTTTCATCAAAACTGTAGTTCTTAGTAATTTCATTCCTCAGATTTAAATAGGTTTTTTATATTGAATTAGGTTTTGAACTATTAAATTGAACTCAGATTTATATTCCAGCTCCAAATTGAACTTGTGAGAATGTTTGGTAGTTATTAAAGCCGGAAAACACGGTCCATTTTCTAAAGTACACCAGAACATGAATAAGCTCACCAAATCCAAACTTAGAACTGGACAAAACGAAATGAAACACATGTTTGTAGCTGGTTGCTTCGTTGCGCTCAACGCCCTTATGATGTTAAGATGCACCACCTCGCTAATAATTCAATAGGAGTCTATGCCTTTGCCAGTTCCACTCATATGGCATCCATCTAACATGCAATGCTGCATAACGTCACTAGATCTGACACATTTGGTTCTACACAGACATATTATGGATGGTATTTTTGTCTTACACCTCTTTTATTGGGAATGATTAGTCAGCTCAAATTACTAATGTCATGAGATATAAATTGATTAAGGTGGATGCTGTGTACCTTGCATTCTCAAGTAGTTGTCGGAGTTTGTCATTAAGTTGTTTTTCATCCAATGTAGCTACATCACCCATATGCTCTCTCTTGTCAACTTCCAAGAGGATATCCCTAAGAACTTTCTTCACCTCAGGATTTCGACCCACCGGAACAAAGGCTGTGTATTTAAATCGTGTTCTAAGCCTATCATACACTGCCTTAGCAAGTGTAGTCTTGCCAAGCCCTCCAGGTCCAACAATAGAGACTACCTTCATCTTGGGCTGCTGCTTGGGAACATAGCCATCACCATCACCATCACAATCTGTGAGTCTCTTCGTTAGCTCATTCTGTGTGTCTTCAATGCCAATGAGCTCTTTCTGATCCTTGTACAATGCCAGCACACGCCCCTGCCTCGCGCCGCCTCCAGTCGCGGCCATCTTCTGCCGGCCGCCCCCTCAGCCACGCCGGCCGCATCTCTGCCCTCCACCGTTGGCCGCTCGCCTCGCCTGCTGCGTGCTGCTTCCTGCTGCTATGCACTGCTCTACCGCTGGTACGCTACTGCACCATGCCCTCGACTCCGCCGTGGACAAATGTGGCGGAGGGATTGTTAATGGAGTACAAGAAGGAGGTGGCGGAGAAGGTGTGGAGAGGCAGGAGGTCTGGGGCGGTGTCACCTGGCTGTGGTGGAGGTGTTTATGCGAGAAGGAGCCGGAGTGGAAGGAGAGGTCACAATTGGAATGAATCGCAAAAAAAAAAAATCATAACCTGGAGATCTCAGTTCAAAAAAATGCTAATATCGATGGAGGGGTGATTTCTTTCAATAGGTGGTAAACATAGGAAATATTGGTTGTTATCAAGGAAAGGCAAAAATTTAGGAAAGTTAGGATTTTTGAACTGATTTCTATGCAAATGGGGTTTTATTGTTTGGTAACGTGATATCAGTACCTGCCCATTTGTGATGTGTCTGATTAGGAAAGTTTGCAAATGTTAAGAAACTATTTATTGAAAGGAAAGTCGTGACGTGTCTGTTATTTGTTTCCTAAAACAAATTTCACTAATAAGAGAAATCGATTGATTTAGATAAGTTAGGAAAGTTAGATTAAAATGTATTATTTGTTTCCTGAAAATCTGTTATTTGTTTCCTAAGACAAATTGAACCAATAAAAGGAATCGATTGCTTTGCATAATTTAAGGAAGTTAGATTCGTGATTTGTTATACGTTAGGAAAGTTCTGGTTGTAATAAAGAGTGGATAGAAAAATAAACCGATGGACCAGGGTGGGAGGGGGTGGTGGGAGGAGGGACGAAAAAAAACAGCGAATAAAATCATAACCCGAAGATCTTAGTTCAAAAAAAATGTTAATATCGATGGACGGGTGATTTCTTTCAATAGGTGGAAAACATAGGAAATATTGGTTGTTATCAAGGAAAGGTAAAAATTTAGGAAAGTTAGAATTTTTGAACTGATTTCTATGCAAATGGGGTTTTATTGTTTGGTAACGTGATATCAGTATCTGCCCGTTTGTGACGTGTCTGATTAGGAAAGTTTGCAAATGTTAAGAAACTATTTATTGGAAGGAAAGTCATGACGTGTCTGTTATTTGTTTCCTAAAACAAATTTCACTAATAAGAGAAATCGATTGATTTAGATAAGTTAGGAAAGTTAGATTAAAATGTATTATTTGTTTCCTGAAAATCTTTTATTTGTTTCCTAAGACAGATTGAACCAATAAAAGGAATCGATTGATTTGCATAATTTAAGGAAGTTAGATTAAAATGTATTATTTGTTTCCTGAAAATATGTTATTTTTTTCCTAAGACAAATTGAACCAATAAAACGAATCGATTGATTTGCATAATTTAAGGGAGTTTGATCCGTGATTTGTTATACGTTAGGAAAGTTCTGGTTGTAATAAAGAATGGAGAGAAAAATAAACCGATGGACCAGGGTGGGAGGGGGTGGTGGGAGGACAGACGAAAAAAACCCAGCGAAAATAAACGGCGGACAAGGGTGGGAGGGGGTGAGGGGAGGAGACGAAAAAACCCAGCGAAAATAAACCGTGGAGACGACACCAACTCGTCCATTAGGAGTAGAGATTACTTTAACTTCTTTCGTAAGTGTAGCATTACTAGGTCTCCTCTGCCTTGATCTGGGATGGCCCGTGGCCGCTAGGCATCATGCACGGCCGATGGTTGTTGGTGTCGCACGTGCGGTGCATACCGCGCCCAATGGAGGTTCTCTGGTGGTACGCGATGGGGTGGTCGATGGCGCGACCTTCGGGTGACACAATATGTGGCGTCGATGCTGATAGAGACATGCCATTGTTGATGAGCGTTTAGGCATCGGCCAATCATTAGTCCGGCGGAGATGGGCACCGGGGCGGCGGCGCGCGGTCCTCGGGTTCTTTTCGCTCTAAGATGGTGTTCTGCCGGTTGCTGGCCCGGATGGATCTGACCGTTGACGAGTTCCGAAATGCTCCGTCGGAGATCTTCATTGTATGCTTGACGCATGTAGATTGATGGATCGGATGGGTGTGCACCCCTATTTTGGCCCAAGTGGCTTCAGAATGGTGTGATGCGAAGCTTCGGCTGCTGTTGACATTATGAGACACGTCGATATTTCGATTTTCATGGTGAAGACAATGCTGGAGAACATCATGGTGGTTGAGGTCTGAGGCCTTGTAATGGCGGATCGAGTCTTCGTGGCAATGAGGACTTTGCTTGGTGATTTGCGTAGCAGAAGCATAGGCAAGTGGGGGCGAGAACACAAGCGGAGTACAATGTCATAGCTTTCAGAGTGAAAACTCAACACCTGGCCTTAATTGGTTGTGTCTGGCAGTGACTTTGTTGAAGGAAATGTTTTGAGGGCGCGGATCTTCTCTAGGGTGAAAACCTATGAACTTTGATCGGGCGATGACGGTGCTTGTGTACTGTTTCCTTCTTAGAGGCATCGCTTTTGGAGAGTTTGCACATCGGGTGTGTCTAGGTGGTGGTTCGTGCTGCAGCTACTAGGAATTGATCACTGTAGCGGGATCTTCCTTCTTCTTCTTCTTCTTCTTCTTCTTCTTCTTCTTTTCTTTTGGACGTGTGCATCCGTAATGTCTTTACGCCATTGCGTTATTGCAGTCATGTCTCTCAAATTGTCCGGTCTGATTGGTGGAGAGGGAGATGAAAAGATAATCTTATATACTACCTCCGTTCCTTTATGTAATGTGTACTAGTAAAACGCCCGTGCTTTTGCCACGGGTTCTATAAAAAATTTAAGATGCTTCTCACCACACATCCTTTTTTATTGATAATCAGACCATCAAACACAATAATATGTTACTGACAACTACTCCCTCCGTTCCTAAATATAAGTCGCTTTAGAGATATCAATACAAACTACATACAAATGTATATAGACATATTCTAGAGTGTAGATTCCCTCATTTTGCTCCGTATACAGTCCCTTATTGGAATCTCTAAAAAGAATTAACTGGGCACAATAGAAACAACAAGTCTTAGTAAAGTGGATTAGAAAAATGGAACACAGGATTCTAGCAAAAAAGCCATGAAAACTCGCCGTCGATGCCTGATCATGACGATAGACACAAACAACAGGGCAAAAACCTGGTGAACCATACTTATCCTATATATTACTACAAACCAAATAGCAGGAATAACATGCAGTTTTAATAATACAGAAGAAGAAGTCTTAACAAGGAAAATGGGAAATAGGATTGGGCATATGCCACTTTTCAGTATACTCAGCGTTATGCCAGGAAAACCCGCTGTCCATGCCTGACCATGAGTCATGACCACAATAGGCACAAACTACGGGGCAAAAAACCTGGCTCTTCATACTATCCTAATTATTACAGACCAAGTATCATTCAGGAATAACAAGCAATTTTAATTTAATACAATTCTTAAGAAAAGCAGTACTGCAGTTTAACTGACCATTCTTCAGTCAGCACAGCAACGCTATCATTCAGTGCTGGGCAGCCTCATTGTCATCCCCTTTCCTGAAGCTCCACGTTGGTGTGAACCTGCTGTGGCAGGTGCAGCGGAACTGCTGCTGCCCAAGTTCAGGCAAGCCAAGCACGCCCACCGCCTCCACGTCCGTGTTGGCACTGGAGGAGATGTACCCGTGGCGTCAACACTGCTTTCTATTAGATGAGGGACAGGATGGTTGTCATCGTCGTGGTGGGAGTCGTCAGACTGCAAAAGAAAGAAGGGAGTTTGAAATGAAGAAATCATAGGAATGGGAAAAGAAACTTAGCAGCTAGGAGTGAAGTAATAAGTAGGTACCTCTTGTTCTGTCCCCTCGGAGTCCGATTCTTCTTCCTGATCCTCCTCGTCGTTGGTTATCTGAGCAGACGTGCACCGACAGTGATAGTATGATCAAAATAAATAAGGGAATTCAGGGCGGAATTGAAAAATAAACCAGCTAGCTAGCTAGTTTGGATGGAGTAGTACCTCTTGGTCGGTAAGTTCGGAGTCCGATTCTTCTCCCTCGTAACATTCACCATGTTCATAAAGATTAAGGGTGGGATTGTTGGGATGGGTGTCGATTGCTTGCCTCACCGCTCCTTTAACTTTTTCAATATCAGAGGTATATGCATTATGGCACATGATGTGAAAGTCCACTCTCCGAAGCGCAGGGAGGTTCCCCAGGCTACCAATAAAGGCCAAATCAGTGCTGGCAGCCTTCAAGGCACGGACTTCCACTTGGATAGAAATGTGTTCAAGGCTCTGCATACTTCCTTGCAGAGACCTGAATGACCCCCTCACATTGCAGCCCCTCAACTTGGGGAATGCGCCATCAGGGAATTCCATGCCCCCCGGAATCTCCATCTGTACAAGGCAAGTAAGCTCTGGCAAACTCCCAAGGGTCACCACATCTTGCTCCGTCAAATAACACACTCCTACGTGGGTGAGGTTTGGAGTGACCGAGGAATTAATCCACGCCGGGAGCCTACTGAAACCATTAAATATGGTCAGATCTTGGAGTTGCGGAGGGGGCTCATAGCCTTCCCAGTAGTCACCTGACCACAATCCTGGCCACTGCCTCCCAGAAAACTGTCGTACAACTTGTATTTTCCGCAGATTGCATAGAGAATCCACCAAAGTTTTCCACCAGCACTCATCCACACATGCAGATAACCTATAGTGGAGCACCCTCAGCTCTGTCAGCTTGCTGAGCTCTTTAACGAAGATACAAGACTCGTCAGCAGTATACAAATATAGCTCTTCCAAGGATGTCAGGTTTCCTATCCAATTCGACACTGTTATACCAGCACCTTTAACGTTAGCACGCAGACACTTGAGTTTCCTCAGTAAACCAATACTCTCTGGTAGCTCTTTTATATTCGTGTCCCTCAAGTCTAGTGTCTGCAGAAACTTTAGATTTCCTATTTCTTCTTGGAGCTTACTAATATCTGTACTCTCTAGTCCCAGGTATCTCAACTGAGGTAACAGCCCAAGATGCTCAAGAGGGTAAGGACGGTCTCTATTAAATCTGCACTTTTCCATCACTAGAACACGTAACACTTGAAAGTTTGAAAGTGGCAGCACCACATTGGAATTAAAATTGGTGGCATAGCACGATCTCAGTTTTGGCATGCTCATGTTAGCCAGAGGCACAACTCTCTTTTGGAGGGCTAACCTACGGGCATTGCATTGTGAAGGTCCGTGCTCCTTGTTACTATCCAATATAGTAACAAAATTTTGTTCCTTTGATAATAAACAAATCATATCCAGCACCATATCGTGAATACGGCAAGCATATATTGTGTACTTTTCATTCTCTACCGGCTGGATCATGTTTCTATTCAAGAGTTCATTAAAGTACCTTTCTCCGGTCTCAAATAAACTTACCCCTGGTTCCTCACTGACGAAACCTTCGGCGACCCACTGCCATATCAGTTTGTCTTTCCTGATCAAACAGTCTTCTGGGTATACACTCAGATGCAGCAGACAAGACCTTAGATAATAAGGTAGATCATAATAACTAAATAATAGTATCTTCCTCGTGTTCTCTACATCCGTGTTATTATCTCTAGATCCAAAACCAATAGAGTTGAATACTTTAGCCCAATCCTCCATAGGTTTACCAGCCAACAAACTAGCTACTGTAATTATAGCTAATGGCACACCTCCGCACTTCCGTAAAAAATTTGTTGATACTTCAGCCGGTTGATCAAAAGGGCATTTATCTTTACCACCAAACAATCTTGTATAGAATAATTCTTCAGACAAATGTTGAGAAAGGGGTTTTAGCTTGTAAATATCACCGTGTGGCAACATCGAGAATACGAGTAGTTATGATTACTCGGCTCCCATGATTGTTATCAATGAAAGCACATTTGATAATTTTCCATGCTTCTAAATCCCATATGTCATCAATGACAATTAAGTACCTGTCAACATGATAGAACCAGTTAGAGAATATGCAAGAAGAAAAAATGTATAACATGTACTCAATAAGAAATAAAAAAGCGTATGGAATCGTTCAATTTACAGGATGCACAATAAAGAAAAGGAGTAAGCCACTAGAAAATGCATGCATGGATTTGATTGGTCTAACCTCTTTCATCAAAACTGCAGTTCTTATTAATTGCATCCCTCAAATTTAAATATGTTTGGTAGTTGAATTTTTTGAATTATTAGCATGACTCAGATTTATATTCCCGTTCGGAAGTAAAAACTAGTGAGAATGTTTGGTAGTTGTTCAAAACCCAAACGACACTAAAGCTCGAAACATGGTAAAATCTAGTTGATTTTCTGAAAGTACACCAGAACATGTATATGCTCTCCAAATCTAAATTTAGAAGATGTCAAAATGAAATGAACCACATGTTTTTAACTGGTTGCTTTGTTGGATTCAACGCCCTTATGACGTTTAGATCAACTATCTAACTGATAAGAGTCAAATGGAATGCTCTTTCTTTATGCATTTTGCCAGTTCCACGTAGATGACATTCATCCTAGCATGTAATGCAATATCTAACGCACTAGGTTCTACTCCCTCCGTCCTAAAATTCTTGTCTTAGATTTGTCCAAATACGGATGTATCAAGTCATGTTTTAGTATTAGATACATCTGTATCTCGATAAATCTAAGACAAGAATTTTGGGACGGAGGGAGTACATGACAATATTTTCAACTTATACCTCTTTAACTGTGAATGATTAGCCGACTCAATTTGCTAACTTCTTGAAATACAAACTTGATTAAGGCGGATGGTGCGTACCTTGCATTCTCAAGTCGTTGTCGGAGTTTGTCGATGAGCTGTCTTTCATCCAGTGTGGCTACATCACCAATACGCTCACTCTTGTCAAGTTCCAAGAGGATATCCCTGAGAACTTTCTTCACTTCAGGGTTTCGACCCACCGGAACAAAAGCTGTGTATTCAAATTGTGTTTGAAGCCTATCATACACTGCCTTAGCAAGTGTAGTCTTACCAAGCCCTCCAGGTCCAACAATAGAGACTACCTTCATCTTGGGTTGCTGCTTAGGAACATCGCCATCACCATCACCATCTGTGAGCCTCTTGGTTAGCTCATTCCGTGCGTCTTCAATGCCAACAAGCTCTTTCTGATCCTTGTACAATGCCAGCACACGAGGGTCAACCTTGTGTTTGCCAGCTGCATTGGCAACAACATCATCAACCCTGTACCTGTTACGCCTGTCAGCCACCTCTTGGGCGCGGTTATTGATGTCCTTCATGGCATCGGCGATCTGATGCCGAGTCTTGCCTTTGGTGAACAAGTTGGCCATCTTCGCCATTAGCCCTTTGAGCTTGTTTGAGTCGGTGACAACATCGGATTCAGATCCCTCGACGCACACCAGGAAGTTGTCAACGACATCCTCCATGTCATATGATAGCTCCCTGAGCTCGTCAGCCCAGATGATGACCTGGTTGTCCAGCTGGTCCCTCGGCACCTCCGCCACCTTGACAAGGGCAGCGTTCATGCTCTTCATCTCCCTCTGGAGGGACTCGACATCTTTCCTGACACCCTTCTGCAGCTTGTATTCACCCACGAGCAGCTCACCAAGCTTGGGGAGCAGGCTTCCAATGGCACCGGTTACCACCTCCATCCTGGGCAGAATTAGAATCGATCTTGGTTCTCCTCCCAATGTATGGATGGATCCTTTAGCTAGGAACAATTCCTATAGCATCGATTTTGAGTTACAAGAGTGAAATCTGTTGTAGGAAAAGCAGGGGAAACTGTTCTACTCCTACATCAGAGGGAATAAAATGTGTCCACTCTGCATGCTTACCGAGTACCAGAAGCATAGCTGAATAAGGCACCAACCCTCGCTGACAAATGCAATACCAAGGATATTATCCCTGGTGAAATCCCCTAGCAGCTACCAGCTGGCAGCACCCGTAGGCTCTTCAGTGATTGCCTCCAAAATCCAAATGCCAGATCTGTGCTTGCTGAGACAAAGATGAGCAACTGATGAGAGACGGTAATGAAGGCACATTGCGAACGGAAAGGACAAGGGCATGAAAACATTTCAGGGGAAAATGATGCGGCTGGGAAGATGGAGCACTTACAGCGTGGTTCAGAAAAAACGAAGAGCCATGGTTGGATGAGGCACGAGCAAGAGCAATGATGCCCCCAACTCGTCCTCTTTTTAGTCGACCGAATGGCAGTTTGTAGGCTCCAACTCGTTCGGTGCCGCGGCAGTGCAGGCTCTAACGGTCCCGTGGGGCGATGCGTAGAAAGTGGAGAGGCGAGGGGCTGAACAAGCAGGCGGCGGCTCGGGGGTGAGAGCAAGAGGAAGCGTACGCGCTGTGTGTGTGGTGGCGGCGCCAATGAGGGAGGACGAAGCACAAAGGTACCCAGTGGCCAGGACAGTGCCTTGTGTTGTAACCTAAGAGCATCTACAGCTGAGCCCTCCAAACCAGGCTCAAACGCCCAGGCGGGCCGCCTGGTCACGTCACGGACCGGTCACGAAATTTCGACCTAGTCGTGCACCTTAAACGGGCCTCAGACGTCAAGGCTGACCGCAAAGGTTTGCGTGAAATGTATCAAGGTCACACCAAAAAGGCCTTCATGGTGGCATCACATGACTTATGAATTTGGCATGTTTTCTTTGGAATGTCGGATTCTCACAATGATCTCAATGTCTTTCAACGATCACCGGTGTTCAGGAGGCTCTGCAATGGGGAATCACCGCCATGAAACTACACTGTCAATGGCCGAGACTACAACATGGGATACTATCTTGCCAATGGCGTCTATTCTCAATGGGCGGCGTTTGTGAAGATTTTCCAAATGCTCGTTCAACATTTTTACCAAATACATGGTCAACATTTTTTTATACACATTTAACATTTTCCAAATGCTTGATCAACATTTAAATAATACAAGATTAACATTTTTTAATACAAGGTCAACATTTTTTCTATACACATTCAACATTTTTCAAACCCTTCATTAACATTTAGCAAATACTCGTTTAACAATTTTTTTCAAATATTTGATTAACTTTGTTTGAACTAAAAGAACATTATTTTGTATACATGTTCAACGTTTTTCTATACATATTTAACATTTTTTAAAAGTTTGATCAACATTTTTCAAATGCAAGATTAACATTTTTTTAATACATGGTCAACATTTTTCCTATATACATTAAACATTTTTCAAACGCTTGATTAACATTTTTCAAATACTTCTTTAACTATTTTTAAATGCTTCATTAACATTTTTTTAATACAAGGTCAACATTTATTGAATACGTGTTTAACTATGTCGCCGGTCAAATTGAGGTCGACGATTAATCTATTGTGTTCGAGGGAGGCCGACACGTTTACCACGACGCGACTGCGATCCCAGGGTTGCCAGCCACCCGTATCGGCACAAAACAGTGCAACTCCGCCTTGCTGACGTCCGCCGGAAGGGCTGCCGCAGCCTCATGGATGGCCTCGTCGTCGGCGCGCCAATGAAGGTGATGTGTGTCTACCATGACGTTCAGATGCCAGACGGAGCGCACCGCCATCGGCGAGGCACCGACAATGTGCCTCGCGCCTGATCCACACACCATTTGGGCGTACGCGATGGATTCCTAGCGGATTGAGTCCGACCATTGTCAGGCATTCTCCTCACGGGAGTGGCGGTGCGTGATGTGGACAACCATCTCTTCCTCGGGCCCGACTAGGATAAGGTCCAGTTCGCAGATTGGCTGACAGAGGATTCATCCACTGTCCGCCATGCCGAAAAAGGGCGGAGATTGCCGAAAATGAGCTTTCGATGGAGGGGAGGGGAGTGGACTGTAGTGGAGTGGTTAGGGTTTCGTCCAGCAATAGGACGGGAACGACTATATGTGGGGTCGATGTGAGCCAACATGGGTCAGATCCGGCATGGCGGACACGTCCGGGCGGGCCCGGCCACCCCGTATCTGCCCTAGATTTGGCTTGTATATGAAAGGTGTCGACTAGCCTGGGCGTCTAAGCCCGATTTGAGGTGCCCGGCTTGGTCGCTCATTTTACCGGTTAGTGACCGGGCTGTCCGCTCGAGTGTTTGAGGCGGGTATAAGGCGCCTGGCTATAGATGCTCTAACATAGTGAGTGCCCTCTTTCTCTTCTTTAGAGAAACTACAGTCGGACTTGGCAGATCCTGCCCCCTATACGCCCGTGGGCGTGTCCGAGAACCATGGGTAGACAGTTCCGGATGGCCCCTCAGTTGGGCTGCGGCACATCCACACACTCCAAATGTAGATCCTCAAAACATGCAATCCATGCATGATGATCATACGATACAAATCATCCCAATTCAACATCCGAAACAAATACAACAAACTAAAAAAAATCATAGTTCGATAAGCTGGACATGCCAAAATGAAAATCCAATTTCGAGCGTGACGGATTAATCGTCGGGCAGCGGGATGGATGGGGTACGGGGTCCGGCCGCCGAGGGGGGGGGGGATTGGCGACAGCTGCTCCTTCGTGTCTGCATCCACTCTCTGCAACACCGCCGCCTCCCTCTCTCGCTGCCTCCGTTGCCGATACCTCCGAGCAACATTCTCCGGCTTGCAGGACAAATCCGAAGACGGGACACCAATGGACGAGGCGGACACAACCTCGGTCGCGGCGGTCGGGGACGGGCTGGACGACATCTTGGGTGGCGGATCGGGACCGGGGGGGGGGGGGAGGGGGAGCAAGGGTGGCGGACGATGGCTCAGATGCGGGAAAGGGTGGAGGGAGGTAGGAGGAGGGGAAATGGTATATGATTCATTGGATGTAATTTGTGGTGGGGTAGGCTTGTCGGGTCAGACTTGGTGGACGTGCACGAACCTCTTCATATCCGCATCATATTTGGACTGGATTTGAGGAGTGCCCGTCATCCCAGACATCTGAGCCCCGTTTGAGGCGCCCGTCTGATGGTTTTTTCGATTGGTCAGTGACCGGGCCGTCATCTGAACGTTTGAGGCAGGTTTGAGATGTCGTGCTGTAGACCCTCCTAGCGTGTGTATGATAACGCCTTAATTGGAGCGACGAACGAATCATAGGATTCTCTTTCAATGCCCAAAAATGCGTGCAGACAAATCGTCCCAAGGCTGGTTTTAAATACTCTTTTTGTGCGATAAGGCTGGTCTTTTTATTGTCTTTCGAGGCATCTCACGTGGTCCTCCATTACAACGGGCAGAGAGCTTATTCATCTCAACAATATTATAAAGCCAAGGTTGCGGTAATTTTAGGGGCTCCATCACATGCTTCCCCTGCAGTCATAACGTGCATTGGATTTGTTTACTGTTCACCGTACCGTAAAAAAGAAAAGAAAACATGTCACATGCATAACTACTCTGCAAACGCAGTAGGTTGAATCCGCGACCTCTATGCAAGTCCAAAATAGAAGTTCAGGATCTCGTTAACCTGTCGTGGAACCCTATCAGAAGAAGCCAGCTTGGTTCTGGACCGATGAACTCTGCGGTGCGTTATGATCAAAGCTAAGAGAGATCGATCGAGGAACTCTTTTGACACAGGTACCGACGCTGTTTCCAGTAAGCTAAAGATATAATTATTGGTGAAAATGTTCATGCTAAAACTCAAACACGTTAGCAGGACTTTTCTTTTCAAAACACGATCTTTTAGCGCCCAATTCAATAAAAAAAAGGCAGAATAGAATTGTCCGTAAGTAACGAAAACCGTTACAACATGCCTATAAAATGGGCACCCCGGTCGACCTAGCACCAACAAGAGCACACACACCTCCGAAAAGAGGACACCGTAGAGGTTGCCGGCCATGTCATCGTCATCACCACTCCTCAAGCAGGCGACTATGACCTCGCCGCAAACGACCTGTCAAAACCCCTTTGAACAAGCGACACACAAGACCTTGCTGGCCAAAGAAGCCAAAGAATCGACCGCAAACGTCGAGGACCGGCAGCTTCGATTTTGCTGATGTGCATCATAGCGCAAAGTTGCAAGCCTCGCACTGACCTACTCCAACGAAACACTCGGAGTGCACCGTCCACTGAAACCACCCTCATGGAGTCATCGTTGCCGTAGGGGACCCCGCCGCACGCACCTCCGACTTATCTATCACAGCGAGTACCAAGCATATGCACACTGATTGGCGAACCGGACCGCCGGCATCAAAAGAACAAACAACGACCCAACTTTGCATGTCACCATCGTCGTCACCGCACAAGTCGCAACACCAACCACTTGCATGACTGATTGACCTTCTACGAACCGGGGTGCCATGTGCGTCCAACCCAAGGAAAGTGCGGGAAAGGATCACCAGCCTTCAAAGCAACGCCCCAAACAGAGAAACGCGGTAGACGCGACATCGTTGCACGACCTAGAAGGGTCTAGACTTTCGCCCGAAGATCTCGATTTGAAAGTAGATGATGAACATCAACACAACGGCGCCTCTAAGGAGCATAGCAACGTGGGCGCCGTCACCGCCCGCCGACAAGGCTTTCGTCTGTAGCAGCACATACCATCACCTCCACGCAGACGGCCAAGGCCGACAAGCACTTCTACTGGCCCACACACCCCTGACGCAACGGCTTCGCCTCCACCACGCAGGGCCACTTCTTTCCTCGTTAGGGCATCTCCAACAATTGTAAGATAGGTGTTGGTAAATTTGCCACATAGGACATAGTGATGATGTGACATGTAATAAATGTGAAGAGAAAGCAAAGTTGTACTACCTCCGTCTAGGTGAATAAGTCATTCACGTAGTTCTAGGTCATCGATTTGAGCAATTAAATATGTGTTATATGTTATGAAAAATACATCACTAGATTTCTACAAGGATGTAGTTTCTAAATATATATTTTTTGTCACATATAATACATATTTAAATAGTTAAATCGTCAACCTAGAACTACGCGAATGACTTATTCACCGAGACGGAGGTAGTATGTAGATTAACCAACAACCTTTGCACAAGCTTCAAGGTAAAATAGAGAGTAATCACATTTATTTTCTCATGATCTATTGAATAATTTAGATACAACCTATTGAAATAGTTGTATTATAGCTTGTTGATTGATGACATGAACATTTTACCGACAAAACTAACATACAACCTGTCGGAGATGCCCTTACCCGCAACCCCAGACGAGCGTAGCCAGCAGGCCTGTTTGAACGCACTACAAGTGCGTCTCACATGCTCGACTGTTTGAAGGCACTACTAGTGCGTCTCACATGCTCGACAGTCGGCACAGGACCCAGCGACCCCGAACGTGCATATGCAAGAAATGGTCCCTGCCCCCGGGTTTTTACGAGGCATCTCACATCTTCTCACTAATTTAATGCTAATCTCTTGGAGTTGCACGCATATACTACTACTCCATATAGTATGTATGTCTCTCACTACTTAGAGATCCAAAAATTATGGGGAAAAAAACTACAGCGGTCTGCCACAGATTCAAGAACTTGGACCAATCTCGTCGTAGGAGCCAGGCCAAACTTGTTGTAGTAGACAAATAAGAAATCATCATGTCAAGACTTCATAGGACTTACGCACCAAAACATAAACCATCGCTCATAAAGAGAAGTATAAATCAAAAGTATCCAATCTATATACGCACGAACGAAAACAAACAAAGACTAGATCCAAACATATCCACCGAAGATCCGCACCGATCGAATCCTACAAGATCAGCCAGAGACACATCTCCACACACACCTTTTGACGACGCTAGACGCATCACCGGAACGGGGCTAGGCCGGGAGAATTTATTCCATGTTCAGGGAGCCGTTACTCCTTCGTGTCTCTGAGCAAGACACAAACTCTAAATAAACTCATAAAAACACCTAAAACTAAAGCAAAATTCCTACCACTAGCAGGGGCCATGCATGGTTCAACGCCCCCCCCCTCCATGGCCCTAGGGCCACCGGAGATAAGGCGGACCGGTGGGGGGAGGAAGAGGAACGCTATTTTTTTCCTTTCTTAAAGTGGAGGCGACGGTTTAGTTAGTTGCCATCTACTCTCTCCGTTCCTAAATATTCGCCTTTCTAGACATTTCAAATGGACTACCACATACGGATGTAAGTAGACATATTTTAGAGTGTAGATTCACTCATTTTGCTCCGTATGTAGTCACTTGTTAAAATCTCTAAAAAGACAAATATTTAGGAACGGAGGGAGTAGTACAGTATGAAGCAGGTAGTTTTACTTAAGCTCTATCTTCCATCTCACTTAATTTGACAGTAAGCACGAGCACACGATCTACTAGCAAAAAGAAAAACATGAGCACACGACTTGATTAAACCTTGTGGGCTGGGGAGGACACCACACCAGGTGGGCACTAAATCATGTCTCTTTCACCAAAAATTTACTAGCTACGGGAAAGTCCTTGTATTATATTTTAATATGCTCTATGTGAGCTAGGCAAGCTCAACAGGCTGGCCAGTTGATTAGCATTGCGACGAGGAGCAAGCGAGAGCTGGTCTGGGTCAAGATCTAATCTCGATCTTTACATAGAATAATCATGTGTCTTACTTCCAAAAACCACGTCTAACCAACTAACCGAGCCATCGATGGAAAATGTTTTATTTCACATTTTCACTGATGAACTAATATAATTAGCAGACATAGTTTACTTAACCAAAATACTAGCTAAATTAACTATATCTATATTCATTGTCGCTACTTGTATTATACTAGAAGAGTTGGGCGTGCTATGTTGCACCGTAGGTGTTGTTGGGTTTCTTTTAAAATACTCACTCACTTTGTTTTAAAATATAAGGTGTATTACTTTTTTGAATAGTCAAACCTGTTAAGTTTGATCAAATTTATAGAAAAATATATTGAAATCCATAATATCAAATTTGTATGATTAGATTCTTCATGAAATGAGTTTCCATACTTTTTTTGTTTAATATCGTGGCAGTCGATATTTTTTGCTGTGAACTTGGTGAAAGTTAAAGGATTCGATGCTTTTTGTTGTGAACGTGATTAAAGTTAAAGAATTTTGACTTTTCAAGAACCTAATACCACATATATTTTAGAACCGATGGAATATTTAGTTTGACGGGTGGGGTAGACGATGGACTGTGTTTTATTTCTATTTATAATGTGGTGATTTGATGGGCCTTTCGTGGTGTGGTTATATCTGTGTCATCCACTAACCAACATATATTTATGTGGGAAATTTCTACGTCGATGGTATCGTGTAGTATATTGGTGTTACAGTATCACATGGTGACGCTTTTTTTCTAGGTGGTAGGAGGGTGTGATGTATTGATATGTTTTTATATGCCGGTTGCTGCTTATTGATTTGAAAAATCGTTGACCCGATTAAAATTGTAAAGCAAATTCAAAATTGAATACCTCAATTGAATGAAAGAGTTTCAAATTAGGGAACATAGGGAACTAAATATTAAATGAGAGATCTCCTTAAGAAATTTGTTGACCCGGTTAAAATCAGGTGACACAATTCTAAATTGAGACCTCAATTAATTGTGAGGTCTTACAAATTAGGAACCATAGTGTATAGTATGAAAGAATTGAATGAAAAATCTTTGAAAAATTGTTAATCCGGTCAAAATCAGATGACTGATTCCATTTGGAGGCCACAATTGAATGTGGGCTCTTTACAACTAGGCTTAGTGTTATAGAGGATATGTGTGCTTCATGTTAGCTGTAGCTAAGCACAAGGGCAACGCCGCCTTAGGCCGGCCCCTCGCCATCGGGGACAGATGAGGAGCACTACAAAGGAGGCCACCACGACGGCAACGGGCGGTGGAGCCGGAGCAGGACGATGCCCCTGAGCGGCCCCGAGATGTGTGGCTCCTCGGCGAGGGCAGAAGAGGCTGCAGGGGGCTTCCGTGGACCCAAGGCACGGAGGAGGAGGGCCGAGACACGGCCTTACTTTACATCCGCCCTTATCATGGCACCAATTTGTGTTATAATTATGGTTTTACACCCCATCAGAAGTTTGTATGAAGATTTAGTTCCCCTTTAGTAAAAACTCACACTTAATTAAATGGTAACTTTGATGCCTGCACGATGACAATTATTTGGAGGTCTTTCTCGACCAATATTCATGAAGATAATGTCTAATTTCATTACATAGATTTTTATTCTAGAAATTGGCATGAGCTCTTGTATACACCATAAGAAACTAAGCACACTCGAGATGAGCATATCAAATGATAAAAACTGTATGTATGCAAAAGTATAATTGATGACAATTTTATGCCCATTGTTGATTACAAGTCATGGACATACATTTCAACATGTGAGTGAACCAAACTTGAAATACATATTTTCTAACTGTTCAATTTATACTCTAGAAGGTTCAACAAATTTGCTTAGCTAGGACACTAGAAATTACATTTAAGATACTAATTATATCTTATGCTTAGAGATCTCCATCATGATAATTAATAATATTAAAACATATATGAACACAAATACACATACACACAAATATATGTAATTTATAAAATTGTCAAAAGTTGGTTCAAAGAGAACAGTTTTAAAACTTGAATTTTTTCAAAAAAAAAACACATTTTAGCAATATGTGTTACAGTTGTATAACAAAGATTAGTATAATTCATATTTGGCAGCATTGCTATATGCTTAGTTATTCAAACTAATTATAAAAATATCATAAGATTGAATTATCATATTAATAAAACGCTAAATAAGTATATATATTTAATATAAAGATAGTGATTTTAGTTTGGTATAAGTGACGCTAGCCTGTTAATTGAAAACCAAATAAAACCAACATCAGTAGCAAGGTTGAGTGAAACGATTATTCAACAAGTACAAAAGATCCTTCGAAATAATCTTGAATTTCATTAGTGGACACACATTGGTTTTCAAATCCTTACAAAATGCAACACTCACAGAAGCAACAATGAGCAATAAGCACTACCATATTCACACATGACATTGACTAATCATGTTTGGAAGTTCTCACCGACCTGACTCTTAACACAACGAAGTAGTTCACATACGACAGAATTCACCGACTGAAACATAGTAGTGCATTCTCATCGCGTCGGGGTAATAAATATCTCAAAATCCATGAACGTAGGTAAACATACATCGATTTAGGCAAGAATTATGATGGTTGCACCACTTTCGAGCCGCCTTCCAGGACGGACGCCTCGTTCCTCCCCTTAGCTGCCCACGCTATGCTACTATGCAATGTTTTGGCGCTCATATGAAGTGCCAGGACTGCCGCCTCGTCCACTACTTTCACCCTTACAAAAAAAGGTTATGAAAAAATTAAAATCTGTTTGTGTCACCCTTAGCCCCGAACTTTATGTGGCCACACTAGTAGAAAAGGGGCCAATGGTCTAGGCCGGTCCAGCCCATTAGTCCCGGTTCAATCCAGAACCGGGACCAATGGGGGCATTGGACCCGGTTCGTGAGCCCCAGGGGCCGGCCGGGCCAGGTGGGCCATTGGTCCCGGTTCGTCTGGACCTATTGGTCCCGGTTAGTGGGACGAACCGGGACCAATGGCCCTCGCTCCTGGCCCACCACCATTGGTCCCGGTTGGTGGCCTGAACCGGGACCAAAGGACGGCCATTAGTCCCGGTCCATTCCACCAACCGGGACTAAAGGGTTGGTCCTCGTTGCGGCCAAAGTTTAGTCCCACCTCGCCAACCGAAGAGGAATCAGACCGGTTTATAAGCCCCTCCCTCTCTGCCTTATTGAGCTCCTCTGAAAATGAAAATAGATGCCCTTATATAGGGAATTTAGCCTAAATTCATACGAATTTCTCTTGAAATTTGTTATGAATTTAAGTTGAATTTCCTCTATAAGCGCATCTATGCTCATTTCTAAGTAGTTTTTTATATAGTTTTTTTTCTTTTCTGCTATATATATTTTTTTCTTTTTATTTCTGAGTTGTAATAAGTCATTAAAAATAAGCATCTATGCTCATTTTTTAGTAAAGTTAATCATAACTATTTTTTCTTCTATTTATTTTTGAATTGTAATAAGTCATTAAAAATAAGCATCTATGCTCATATTTTAGTAAAGTTAATCACAACTATTTTTTCTTCTTTTTATTTCTGAGTTGTAATAAGTCATTAAAAATAAGCATCTATGCTCCTTTTTTCGTACAGTTAATCACAACTATTTTTTGCTTCTATTCGTTTCTGAGTAGTTTTCTATATAGTTTTTTTTTCTTTTCTGCTATATTTATTTTTTTTCTTTTTATTTCTGAGTTGTAATAAGTCATTAAAAATAAGCATCTATGCTTCTTTTTTAGTACAGTTAATCACAACTATTTTTTGCTTCTATTCATTTCTGAGTAGTTTTCTATATAGTTTCTTTTTCTTTTCTGCTATATTTATTTTTTTCTTTTTATTTTTGAGTTGTAATAAGTCATTAAAAATAAAAAAGAGGCGCAATGCTTTTTAATTTGCTTTAAGCCTTTTGAAATAGTGTCAACTGCACTGCACATAGCTCTGTGCAGTCTACCGTATTCCTCAAGGCTCGAAGCTAACCAACGTGCAGGAGCATTGAGCCTCTTCGTCATCGTCTCTGCACTCGGGGCTTATAAACAGCTGCGAGTGCCTCTCGCTTGGCGAGGTGGGACTAAAAAAACAGCTGCAGGAAGAATCAACAAAAAAACAGCTGCAGAAACTAAAAAAGTAGTTAGACGGGTCCATTGATACCGGTTGGTGGCATCAACCGGTACCAATGCCACTCTTTGGTCCCGATTAGTGGAACCAACCGGGACGAATGCCGCTCTTTAGTCCCGGTTGGAGCCACCAACCGGGACCAAAGGTCTTCGTTTCCCGCCCTTTGGGCTGCTGAAAAGAGGCCTTTGGTCCCGGTTGGTGGCACCAACCGGGACTAAAGGGGGCATTGGTCCCGGTTGTTGCCACGAACCGGGACCAAAGCCTTTGCTATATATACAGCACTTAGCGCGACTTCGATCTCTCCTGTTCCACTCCCGTCGCCGCGCGTCTCCCTGCCGCCACCTCGCCGTCGCCGCCCCGCCCCGATGCCGTCGTCGCCACGCCCCGCCACGCCTCGACGCCGTCGCCGCCCCGCGCCGCCCCGCCACGCCCCGCGCCGTCGCCGCCCGCGCGCCCCGCCCAGCCTGCCTGCGCCGCCCCGATCAACGTCGCCACCCCGGCCCGCGCCGCCTCGACGCCGTCGCCGCCCCGCTCCGCACCTCACCGTCGCCTTCGCCGTCGCCGTCGCCGGCCGTACGTGAGCACCTCGTCGTCGCCTTCGCCGGCCGTACGCCGGCCACCGTCATTTTTTTGTTAGATTAATTAAATTTTTTTTGTTAGGTTAGATGTGTAGTAATTTAGATATGTAGTTCATAGATTTTTTTTGTTAGATTAGATTTTTTTGTTAGATTAGATGTGTAGTAATTAATTTTTTTATATTATGTTAGATTTTTTTGTTAGATTAATTAGTTTTTTTGTTAGATTAGATGTGTGTAGTAATTTAGATATGTAGTTCATAGATTTTTTTTTGTTAGATTAGATTTTTTTTGTTAGATTAGATGTGTAGTAATTAATTTGTTTATATTATGTTAGATTTTTTTGTTAGATTAATTAGATTTTTTTGTTACATTAGATGTGTAGTAATTTAGATATGTAGTTCATAGATTTTTTTGTTAGATTGGATTTTTTTTGTTAGATTAGATGTGTAGTAATTAATTTTGTTCATAGAATTTTAATGATTTTTTTGTTCATAGTATTTAGAAAAAGGAAAAAAATAAGAAGTAGTTTATATATAGTTGAACTAGCTAGTTGATTTAATAAACTAATTTATTTTACTATATATAGAAGTAGTTTGTTTTTAGTAAGTACTACTTATTTATTTGTAGTATGTGCTTAGTAGTTGAACTAGATAGTTGATTTAATTAATAAAACTACTTTTATTTAACTATATATAGAAGTAGTTCCCGCATCGACATCGGCGATGCCTATCCCGCATCCTCGTCGTCGTCGACTCGGCGGTGGAGGCCTGCTTGATCAGGGCCATGTTCGGGACTGGGCTCCGCCGGGCTGGTATTGGGAGGTGCTACCTTCCGGGGGACGTAGGTTGGTGAGGAGGCAGCCCGTTGTTGACCCGATCCTTGTTTGGTGGCGGTCGCGTGGGCCAGTGACAGTGGTGAGGCATCCGGACACCGCGGAGGTGGTACGTCACCGTGTCAGCGAGGAGGACGAGCACGTCCGTCGCTACATGGTTGCATTGGAGGGCAGGTTCGACAATACCTGGCAGGTTCTTCAGGGATCTCACTGGAGCTATGATCCTGTGATGGTTCCTTATCTTTGGGTGTCCACCGCCCGCGTCGATACCCGTCGGGCGCTACGGTTCTAGTTGTATTAGTGATAATATTTGACGATGTACGGACACCAAGAGATGATGTACTTTTGCTTATAATTATTGAATGCATGCTAATTTGAATACTATACTTTATTTTATGATTCGGTTTTTCTTATTTTATGATTTGGTTTTGCTTATTGAATGCTCATATTGGATAAGTTCTCCTTCATTCCCGTGTGCTAGACAATTTGATATAATAATGCATTCGAGAATGAAAGGAGGAGCTACGTACATCGATCATCGATAGTCAACCCGTGATTAATATTAATGATCTAGTTTAATATTTGAATTATGAACGTAGGCCGGAAATGTCGTACTCATCGGACGACGAAAACCGCCCGGGGAGTGCGACTGGTGCCACGACGACCGAGGTATCTGCGATAGGTTCATTGAGCTGGACGAAGATCGGCGCTTCAGCATTAAGCTCGAGGAGACCTGGGATGTTCATACGGTACGCAACAACGACAATAGTTTTTTTCGTAATTAAGCACGACTTCAACTATTTTAACGCGTATTTTTTATCTTTTCCAATTCGACTAGCTTATCCCATGCTTTGCAAGACACTATGTCTTGGAGAGGATGGGTTTTGAAGACCATGAAAGTTTCGAAACCAAAAAAATTATCCTAAGTACCCATCATGATGTGGATTTTCAAGTAAAGTTGTACAATGCTCAGAGTGTAACCCATTTTGGTTGCAAAAATTGGGAAGCACTTTGCAAGATGTATGGTCTTGATGAGGGTATGCTTGTCACCATGGATCTTGGTGATCCTACAATCGAGCAAGAGAGACCTTCAATTTGGGTCCTTGTGGATACACCTCCAATTCTTCCCCCATGTGAGCTTAACATAGTTATTAAGTAATTTATATTGTTTATTTCAAAATATATAGTTGACAACTTATCTCCATTGACAGCTTATTTTCATTCTTCAAAGAATGTGCGGAAGATGGTAGACAGAACCTACTACACCGAAGGCTCCGAATTAACTTATCAGGAGAAAAATCATCTAGTCGGATTTTGTACTGATCTTGAGAATTACAATATCTACAATCAAACTCCTCAACATTATGGTCAATACGTGCCACTAGTGCATGTGTTGAACTACGGTAACTACCATGGAGATACCCTGGTAAGATTATTTTTTACTATTACAACATCCGTGCATCTTTTTGCACACTTCTAAAACTAGTACATCATTTCTAACTACGAAGTTATTACTATGTTTTCCAACAGATAATCCCGAATGATTGTGTGTCTCATCTGATGTATGCACATGGTAGCCTTCATGTTTTGAACATACAACCAGGTCGTCCTACGAATCTCAACTGTCCATATCGGGTTTCTAAAAGAAGTGGAGACATAACAATCAAAGAATGGAAAAAATGTATGGACAGTCGTAAGGAGCTTCTTGGAAGCAATAAGCAGCGAAGGGCAAGAATTGGAGACAGGATGATCGCCATTCTTCATAATGGAGAGTCAAGGTCTATATTGTTTTATGCTATTTTACCTTAAGGGTGTTTAGGTCCTAGCTGAGATACTGATGATCATGTGCTAAGAACAATTATGTAGGGTTGGGTTCGATGACTATGAGGATGATGATCGTATGACTTATTATTAATAACGAGTAGAAGTTGTATGATGATGCATGATTAGTAGGACTTGTTATTATATATGATGATGTATGATGCAAGCATGCATGAGCATGTTATATCTGCGGGTGAAATGAACATAGCAGCAGCGTTGATAAACCAAGGACGAATATATAAGAGAGGACACTTCTCTCTATTAGCTAGCTAATAACAACCTAAAAATAACCCCCAAAACCCCTAAAGTAGCCACTTTTGTAAAAAAAATTGACTTTTGGTCCCGGTTGGAGCCACCAACCGGGACCAAAGGCCCCCTGACTGGGCTCGGCGCACAGGGCCACGTGGAGGCACATTGGTCCTGGTTCGTGTTTGAACTGGGACTAATGGGTGGAGGTATTAGTAACGACCCATGAGTCCCGGTTCATGAACTGGGACTAAAGGCCCTTACGAACCGGGACTATTAGGTGTTTTTCTACTAGTCCATTCGATTCTTGCCTGCTTCGGGCGAATGGTTCGCATCTAGAGCCACCACATCACTCCAATTGCCCGCCTCGCCCATCCATGCTTCTAAGCATATGTCGGGGGTTGGTCTAGAGGACAAGTTAATCTAGCTAGCCAGCTAGCTATGTGTTTCTTGTTTGAAAAATTGGCAATCCCCGCCCTCTACATCAGCTAAAAATAGGGCCTAAGTAGAAAATATGTGGGTTCTAAGGTGATATCCTAAGTATACTGGAAGCCTAGAGACTCTCATTTTTGGGCCGGACTAGTGGCAACGAACAAATATTTCTTCCTCTATGGTTCCTTATCAATTAAGGACTGTTGGAAATATGCCCTAGAGGCAATAATAAAAGGGTTATTATTATATTTCCTTGTTCATGATAATTGTCTTTTATTCATGCTATAACTGTATTATCCGGAAATCGTAATACACGTGTGAATACATAGACCATAACATGTCCCTAGTGACCCTCTAGTTGACTATCACGTTGGTCAACAGATAGTCATGGTTTCCTGACTATGGACATTAGATGTCATTGACAACGGGATCACATCATTAGGAGAATGATGTGATGGACAAGACCCAATCCTAAGCATAGCACAAGATCGTGTAGTTCGTTTTGCTAGAGCTTTTTCATTGTCAAGTATCTCTTCCTTAGACCATGAGATCGTGTAACTCCCGGATACCGTAAGAGTGCTTTGGGTGTACCAAACGTCACAACGTAACTGGGTGACTATAAAGGTGCACTACAGGTATCTCCAAAAGTGTCTGTTGGGTTGACACGGATCGAGACTGGGATTTGTCACTCCGTATGACGGAGAGGTATCTCTGGGCCCACTCGGTAATGCATCATCATAATGAGCTCAAAGTGACCAAGTGTTTGGTCACGGGATCATGCATTACAGTACGAGTAAAGTGACTTGCCGGTAACGAGACTGAACGAGGTATTGGGATACCCACGATCGAGTCTCGGGCATGTAACGTACCGATTGACAAAGGGAATTGTATACGGGGTTGTTCGAATCCTCGACATCGTGGTTCATCCGATGAGATCATCGAGGAGCATGTGGGAGCCAACATGGGTATCCAGATCCCGCTGTTGGTTATTGCCCGAGAGCCATCTCGGTCATGTCTACGTGTCTCCCGAACCCGTAGGGTCTACACACTTAAGGTTCGGTGACGCTAGGGTTGTATGAATATGAGTATGCAGTATACCTAATGTTGTTCGGAGTGCCGGATGAGATCCCGGACGTCACGAGGAGTTCCGGAATGGTCGGGAGGTGAAGAATTATATATAGGAAGTGATATTTCGGCCATCGGGAAAGTTTCGGGGTCACCTGGTATTGTACCGGGACCACCGAAAGGGTCCCGGGGGTCCACCGGGTGGGGCCACCCATCCCGGAGGGCCCCAAGGGCTGAAGTGGGGAGGGGAACCAGCCCATAGTGGGCTGGTGCGCCCCCTTGGCCCACCCCCTGCGCCTAGGGTTGAAACCCTAGGGTGGGGGGGCCGCCCCACTTGCCTTGGGGGGTACTCCACCCCCCTTGGCCGCCGCCCCCTTGGGAGATTGGATCTCCAAGGGCCGGCGCCCCCCCTGGGGGCCTATATAAAGGGAGGGGGGAGGGGGCAGCCGCACCCTGAAGTTCTGGCGCCTCCCTCCCCCTGCTACACCTCTTCCTCCTCCGTCACGTGCTTGGCGAAGCCCTGTCGGAGTGCTGCTGTTCCACCACCACCACGCTGTTGTGCTGCTGCTGGAGCCATGATCATCAACCTCTCCTTCCCCCTTGCTGGATCAAGAAGGAGGAGACGTCATCCTCTCCGTACGTGTGTTGAACGCGGAGGTGTCGTCCGTTCGGCGCTAGGATCTCCGGTGATAGGATCACGACGAGAACGACTACTTCAACCCCGTTCTTTTGAACGCTTCCGCTCGCGATCTACAAAGTGGTATGTAGATGCATCTCCCATGACTCGTTGCTTAGATGAACTGATAGATGGATCTTGGTGAAACCGTAGGAAAAATTTTAATTTTCTGCAACGTTCTCCAACAGTGGCATCATGAGCTAGGTCTATGCGTAGTTCTCTATTGCACGAGTAGAACACAATTTTGTTGTGGGCGTAGATCTTGTCAACTTGCTTGCCGCTACTAGTCTTATCTTGCTTCAGCGGTATTGTGGGGTGAAGCGGCCCGGACCAACCTTACACGTACGCTTACGTGAGACCGGTTCCACCGACTGACATGCACTAGTTGCATAAGGTGGCTGGCGGGTGTCTGTCTCTCCCACTTTAGTTGGAGCGGATTCGATGAAAAGGGTCCTTATGATGGGTAAATAGAAGTTGACAAAATCACGTTGTGGTTATTCGTAGGTAAGAAAACGTTCTTGCTAGAACCCAATTGCAGCCACGTAAAAGATGCAACAACAATTAGAGGACGTCTAACTTGTTTTTGCAGCAATTGTCATGTGATGTGATATGGCCAGAAGTTGTGATGAATGATGAATGATATATTGTGATGTATGAGATCATGTTCTTGTAATAGGAATCACGACTTGCATGTCGATGAGTATGACAACCGGCAGGAGCCATAGGAGTTGTCTTTATTTTTTGTATGACCTGCGTGTCATTGAAGAACGCCATATAAATTACTTTACTTTATTGCTAAACACATTAGCTATAGAAGTAGAAGTAGTCGTTGGCGTGACAACTTCATGAAGACACAATGATGGAGATCATGGTGTCATGCCGGTGACGAAGATGATCATGGAGCCCCGAAGATGGAGATCGAAGGAGCTATATGATATTGGCCATATCATGTCACTACTATATAATTGCATGTGATGTTTATTATGTTTTATGCATCGTGTTTACTTAGAACGGCGGTAGTAAATAAGATGATCCCTTATAATAATTTCAAGAAAGTGTTCCCCCTAACTGTGCATCGTTGCTAAAGTTCGTCGTTTCGAAGCACCACGTGATGATCGGGTGTGATAGATCCTTACGTTCACATACAACGGGTGTAAGACAGATTTACACATGCAGAATACTTAGGGTTAACTTGACGAGCCTAGCATGTACAGACATGGCCTCGGAACACAGAGACCGAAAGGTCGAACGCGAGTCGTATGGAAGATACGATCAACATGGAGATGTTCGCCGATGATGACTAGTCCATCTCACGTGATGATCGGACACGGCCTAGTCGACTCGGATCGTGTAACACTTAGATGACTAGAGGGATGTCTAATCTGAGTGGGAGTTCATTATAATAATTTGATAAGATGAACTTAATTATCATGAACTTAGTCTAAAACCTTTACAAATATGTCTTGTAGATCAAATGGCCGCCGCTCATGTCAACATGAACTTCAACGCGTTCCTAGAGAAAACCAAGCTGAAAGATGATGGCAGCAACTATACGGACTGGGTCCGGAACCTGAGGATCATCCTCATAGCTGCCAGGAAACAATATGTCCTAGAAGGACCGCTGGGTGATGCATCCGTCCCAGAGAACCAAGACATTATGAATGCTTGGCAGTCTCGTGCTGATGATTACTCCCTCGTTCAGTGCGGCATGCTTTACAGCTTAGAACCGGGGCTCCAAAAGTGTTTTGAGCAACACGGAGCATATGAGATGTTCGAGGAGCTGAAACTAGTTTTCCAAGCTCATGCCTGGGTCGAGAGATATGAAGTCTCCCACAAGTTCTATAGTTGTAAGATGGAGGAAAATAGTTCTGTCAGTGAGCATATACTCAAAATGTCTGGGTTGCACAACCGCCTGTCCCAGCTGGACATTAACCTCCCGGATGAGGCGGTCATTGACAGAATCCTTCAGTCGCTCCCACCAAGCTACAAGAGCTTTGTGATGAAATACAATATGCAGGGGATGGTGAAGACCATTCCTGAAGTATTTTCAATGCTGAAGTCAGCAGAGGTTGAAATCAAGAAAGAACATCAAGTGTTGATGGTCAATAAGACCACTAAGTTCAAGAAGGGCAAGGGTAAGAAGAACTTCAAGAAGGACGGCAAAGATGTTGCCGCGCCCGGTAAGCCAGTTGCCGGGAAGAAGTCAAAGAATGGACCCAAGCCTGAAACTGAGTGCTTTTATTGCAAGGGGAAGGGTCACTGGAAGCAGAACTGCCCCAAATACTTAGCAGACAAGAAGGCCGGCAACACTAAAGGTATATTTGATATACATGTAATTGATGTGTACCTTACCAGTACTCGTAGCAACTCCTGGGTATTTGATACCAGTGCCGTTGCTCACATTTGTAACTCACAGCAGGAGCTGCGGAATAAGCGGAGACTGGCGAAGGACGAGGTGATGATGCGTGTCGGGAATGGTTCCAAGGTCGATGTGATCGCCGTCGGCACGCTACCTCTACATTTACCTACGGGATTAGTTTTAAACCTCAATAATTGTTATTTAGTGCCAAGTTTGAGCATGAACATTGTATCTGGATCTCGTTTAATACAAGATGGCTACTCATTTAAATCCGAGAATAATGGTTGTTCTATTTATAAGAGAGATATGTTTTATGGTCATGCCCAGATGGTCAATGGTTTATTCTTAATGAATCTCGAACGTAATGTTACACATATTCATAGCGTGAATACCAAAAGATGTAAAGTTGATAACGATAGTCCCACATACTTGTGGCATTGCCGCCTTGGTCACATTGGTGTCAAGCGCATGAAGAAGCTCCATGCTGATGGACTTTTAGAGTCTCTCGATTATGAATCATTTGACACATGCGAACCATGCCTCATGGGCAAAATGACCAAGACCCCGTTCTCCGGAACAATGGAGCGAGCAACCAACTTGTTGGAAATCATACATACCGATGTGTGCGGTCCAATGAGCGTTGAGGCTCGCGGAGGATATCGTTATGTTCTCACTCTCATTGATGACTTGAGTAGATATGGGTATGTCTACTTGATGAAACACAAGTCTGAGACCTTTGAAAAGTTCAAGGAATTTCAGAATGAAGTAGAGAATCAACGTGACCGAAAGATAAAATTCTTACGATTGGATCGTGGAGGAGAATATTTAAGTCATGAATTTGGTACACACTTAAGAAAATGTGGAATCGTTTCACAACTCACGCCGCCTGGAACACCTCAGCGTAACGGTGTGTCCGAACGTCGTAATCGCACTCTATTGGATATGGTGCGATCTATGATGTCTCTTACTGATTTACCGCTATCATTTTGGGGATACGCTCTAGAGACAGCTACATTCAATTTAAATCGAGCACCGTCTAAATCCGTTGATATGACACCGTATGAATTATGGTTTGGGAAGAAACCTACGCTGTCGTTTCTAAAAGTTTGGGGATGCGATGCTTGTGTCAAGAAACTTCAACCTGAAAAGCTCGAACCCAAGTCGGAAAAATGCGTCTTCATAGGATACCCTAAAGAAACCACTGGGTATACCTTCTACTTAAGATCCGAGGGCAAGATCTTTGTTGCCAAGAACGGATCCTTTCTGGAAAAAGAGTTTCTCTCGAAAGAAGTAAGTGGGAGGAAAGTAGAACTCGATGAAGTACTACCTCTTGAACGGGATAGTAGTGCAGCTCAGGAAAATGTTCCTGTGATGCCTACACCAACTGAAGAGGAAAATAATGATGATGATCAAGGTACTTCGGATCAAGTTTCTACTGAACTTCGTAGGTCCACAAGGACACGTTCCGCACCAGAGTGGTACGGCAACCCTGTCCTGGAAATCATGTTGTTGGACAACGGTGAACCTTCGAACTATGAAGAAGCAATGGCGGGCCCAGATTCTAACAAATGGCTAGACGCCATGAAATCCGAGATAGAATCCATGTATGAAAACAAAGTATGGACTTTGATTGACTTGCCCGATGAACGGCGAGCGATAGAAAACAAATGGATCTTTAAGAAGAAGATGGACGCGGATGGAAATGTCACCATCTATAAAGCTCGACTTGTCACTAAGGGTTATCGGCAAGTTCAAGGGATTGACTACGATGAGACTTTCTCTCCTGTAGCGAAGCTTAAGTCCGTCCGAATCATGTTAGCAATTGCCGCATACTATGATTATGAGATAAGGCAGATGGACGTCAAAACGGCATTCCTTAATGGGCATCTTAAGGAAGAACTGTATATGATGCAGCCGGAGGGTTTTGTCGATCCTAAGAATGCTAACAAAGTATGCAAGCTCCAGCGATCCATTTATGGGCTGGTGCAAGCATCTCGGAGTTGGAACATTCGCTTTGATGAGATGATCAAAGCATTTAGGTTTATGCGGACTTATGGAGAAGCCCGCGTTTACAAGAAAGTGAGTGGGAGCTCTGTAGCATTTCTCATATTATATATAGATGACATACTTTTGATGGGAAATGATATAGAACTTTTGGACAGCATTAAGGCCTACTTGAATATGTGTTTTTCAATGAAGGACCTTGGAGAAGCTGCTTATATATTAGGCATCAAGATCTATAGAGATAGATCGAGACGGCTCATAGGTCTTTCACAAAGCACATACCTTGATAAGATTTTGAAGAAGTTCAAAATGGATCAGTCCAAGAAGGGGTTCTTTCCTGTATTGCAAGGTGTGAGATTGAGCTCGGCTCAATGCCCGACCACGGCAAAAGATAAAGAAGAGATGAGTGTCATCCCCTATGCTTCAGCCATAGGATCTATTATGTATGCCATGTTGTGTACCAGACCTGATGTAAACCTTGCCGTAAGTTTGGTAGGAAGGTACCAAAGTAATCCCGGCAAGGAACACTGGACAGCGGTCAAGAATATCCTAAAGTACCTGAAAAGGACGAAGGACATGTTTCTCGTTTATGGAGGTGACGAAGAGCTCGTCATAAAGGGTTACGTTGACGCTAGCTTCGACACAGATCTGGATGACTCTAAGTCACAAACCGGATACGTGTATATGTTGAATGGTGGAGCAGTAAGCTGGTGCAGCTGCAAGCAGAGCGTCGTGGCGGGATCTACATGTGAAGCGGAGTACATGGCAGCCTCGGAGGCAGCGCATGAAGCCATTTGGGTGAAGGAGTTCATCACCGACCTAGGAGTCATACCCAATGCGTCGGGGCCGATCAAACTCTTCTGTGACAACACTGGAGCTATTGCCCTTGCCAAGGAGCCCAGGTTTCACAAGAAGACCAGGCACATCAAGCGTCGTTTCAACTCCATCCGTGAAAATGTTCAAGATGGAGACATAGATATTTGCAAAGTACATACGGATCTGAATGTCGTAGATCCGTTGACTAAACCTCTCTCACGAGCAAAACATGATCAACACCAGAACTCTATGGGTGTTCGATTCATCACAATGTAACTAGATTATTGACTCTAGTGCAAGTGGGAGACTGTTGGAAATATGCCCTAGAGGCAATAATAAAAGGGTTATTATTATATTTCCTTGTTCATGATAATTGTCTTTTATTCATGCTATAACTGTATTATCCGGAAATCGTAATACACGTGTGAATACATAGACCATAACATGTCCCTAGTGAGCCTCTAGTTGACTAGCTCGTTGGTCAATAGATAGTCATGGTTTCCTGACTATGGACATTAGATGTCATTGACAAAGGGATCACATCATTAGGAGAATGATGTGATGGACAAGACCCAATCCTAAGCATAGCACAAGATCGTGTAGTTCGTTTTGCTAGAGCTTTTTCAATGTCAAGTATCTCTTACTTAGACCATGAGATCGTGTAACTCCCGGATACCGTAAGAGTGCTTTGGGTGTACCAAACGTCACAACGTAACTGGGTGACTATAAAGGTGCACTACATGTATCTCCAAAAGTGTCTGTTGGGTTGACACGGATTGAGACTGGGATTTGTCACTCCGTATGACGGAGAGGTATCTCTGGGCCCACTCGGTAATGCATCATCATAATGAGCTCAAAGTGACCAAGTGTTTGGTCACGGGATCATGCATTACGGTACGAGTAAAGTGACTTGCCGATAACGAGACTGAACGAGGTATTGGGATACCGACGATCGAGTCTCGGGCATGTAACGTACCGATTGACAAAGGGAATTGTATACGGGGTTGTTCGAATCCTCAACATCGTGGTTCATCCGAGAGATCATCGAGGAGCATGTGGGAGCCAACATGGGTATCCAGATCCCGCTGTTGGTTATTGCCCGAGAGCCGTCTCGGTCATGTCTACGTGTCTCCCGAACCCGTAGGGTCTACACACTTAAGGTTCGGTGACGCTAGGGTTGTATGAATATGAGTATGCAGTATACCGAATGTTGTTCGGAGTCCCGGATGAGATCCCGGACGTTACGAGGAGTTCCGGAATGGTGCGGAGGTGAAGAATTATATATAGGAAGTGATATTTCGGCCATCGGGAAAGTTTCGGGGTCACCCGGTACTGTACCGGGACCACCGAAAGGGTCCCGGGGGTCCACCGGGTGGGGCCACCCATCCCGGAGGGCCCCAAGGGCTGAAGTGGGGAGGGGAACCAGCCCATAGTTGGCTGGTGCGCCCTCTTGGCCCACCCCCTGCGCCTAGGGTTGAAACCCTAGGGTGGGGGGGGGGGCGCTCCACTTTCCTTGGGGGGTACTCCACCCCCCTTGGCCGCCGCCCCCTTGGGAGATTGGATCTCCCAGGGCCGGCGCCCCCCCTGGGGGCCTATATAAAGGGAGGGGGGAGGGGGCAGCCGCACCCTGAAGTTCTGGCGCCTCCCTCCCCCTGCTACACCTCTTCCTCCTCCGTCACGTGCTTGGCGAAGCCCTGCCGGAGTGCTGCTGTTCCACCACCACCACGCCGTTGTGCTGCTACTGGCGCCATCATCATCAACCTCTCCTTCCCCCTTGCTGGATCAAGAAGGAGGAGACGTCATCCGCTCCGTATGTGTGTTGAACACGGAGGTGCCGTCCGTTCGGCGCTAGGATCTCCGGTTATAGGATCACGACAAGAACGACTACTTCAACCCCGTTCTTTTGAACGCTTCCGCTCGCGATCCACAAAGTGGTATGTAGATGCATCTCCCATGACTCATTGCTTAGATGAACTCATAGATGGATCTTGGTGAAACCGTAGGAAAAAATTTAATTTTCTGCAACGTTCTCCAACAAGGACGGCTCAAAAATTAGATTCTGGGAGGACAAGTGGCTAGTTAATGCTACTCTCCGGGAACAATATCCAGCTCTATACAATATTGTGCGTCACAAGGGTGATACTATTGCCAAGGTTTTGGAATCATTTCCGCCAAATGCGACGTTTAGAAGGGATTTAATTGGACCTAGACTCCAATCATGGAACACACTGCTCCAGCGGTTAACCACGGTATAGTTGTCACAAGGATCCGATGTCTTTCGTTGGAACCTATATGGGAATGGATAATTCTGAGTGGATTCTATGTATAAAGCTTTGATCCAGTCAGACGTGCCAGTTGATAATAATAAGAAGATCTGGAAGATGAGGATACCTGTTAAGAATAAAATCCTTGCATGGTATCTTCGTCGCAGAGTCATTCTTACTAAATATAACCTTATTAAGAGGAATTGGCATGGAAATACGCAATGTGTATTTTGTTCGCATGATGAGACAATAAAACATTTGTTCTTGCATTGTAAATTCGCTCGTCCTATATGGTCAGTCATCCAGATAGCGTATGGCATGTATCCTCCGTGTAGTGTTGCTAATATATTTGGCAACAGGTTTAGAATTTTTCTCAGGTTGGGAGCGCTTGCCGTGATTTGGTGGCTTTGGCTATGTAGAAATGATAAGATTTTTAACGATAAAAGTATTTCTCTTATGCAGGTTATCTACAGATGTACCGGGACTTTTCGTTTATGGTCCTCTCTACAATGAGTGGAGAATCGAGACCGGTTTACGAAGGTGTGTACACGATTGAAGGCTGCAGCGAGGGATACTTTACCCAACATGGGCGGTAGCATGATCTTAGGATTGGGCCACCTATGTTTTAGGCGTCATATAGATTTCTTCTTTGTATTTCGCCTTCTTCTTTTATATTGGCTAGTCACGAGGACTTTGTTGGCTGTGTGCATCTTAATTATGCAGAGACCGGGTGTAATACTTAAACCTTTTAAGTAATAAAGAGCCCCTTTTCAAAAATCTAGTTATAATGTATTGGTTGTGCTAGCAACGATAGGGTGAGCCATAAGTAGAGCAAGCACGCGACTGCCCACCACATACACCTCACCGTCGTGAGTGCAGACGTGGGTGTTTGCTCCATGTTTCACCGTTCTTGTTATTTTGCGTGGGTGCACGCGAGAGTGATGTCGATGTCGAGCCACCGAGCTCCATGGTCGGGTTTTTTCCCTGGCCTCTCTTGAGATCAGATTTCATGTTTATAAAGTATCCCATCTAAACATGTTGATCTATACACACACTCCTACCTGGTACAGATACAATAGGTACCGGAAATCGGTAGATCCCTTGATAGGGGTTGCTTATATTGCGGAGTACGCATAGATGGTCAGACTAGGAGCACACAGAACGAGGAGTTACCTAGGTTCAGGCCCTTGTGATGGAGGTAATACCCTAGTCCTACATGTCTGGTTGTATTGATGGTGTTTGTTTTGTATGAGAATTCTTATGAATAGATTGGCTGCCGACTTAGGAGCCAGTACCTCTCCTTATATAGGTGGATGATTGCAAAAAAAATGATAGCTTACCAACACTAGTGAAGAACTGGGCTATAGCTCCGGTTCGTAAGGCCCTTTAGTACCGGTTCTATCACCGGCACTAAAGGATGGGGACTAAAGGTCCCCCCTTTAGTACAGGTTCTGCACGAACCACCGCTAAAGGGCCACCACGTGGCACGTGCCAGCGTCGGGGGGTAGGGAGCCCTTTAGTACCGGTTGGTAACACCAACCGGTACTAAAATTTTTGGGGGGTTTTGGTTTTATTATTTATTTTTTCTTTAATTTAGTTTTTTCCATTTAATTCTTTTTCGTTTGTTGGTATTTTACGATACTACACATTGTACACGTTATGCATATATATAAATAGAATTTCTGGTAGAACCGATCATATATATATATATATATATATATATATATATATATATATATATATATCATCGAATGTCTCACAACCATCATTATTCACACACATACACATGTATATATATATACAATTAGGTATATATGCAATTTCTCCTACATGTTGCCTTCAGAGCCAGTGGCATTTGCCTTGGTGCCTTCGGAGCACGATGACAATTGGGAGTGGTTGATTGGGGCGGTAGCTGGTAATAGAATTCCCCTTTGGGATCTATGACCTGGTCAAGCAAAAATCCCGATATTTTCTCTTGAAGTGCTCGTATGCGCTCCTCTGGTAGGAGCGTCTCCTGCACCGACTCGAACTATTAAGAACGAGATCAATATGCATGTGTATTAGTTATGTGACTAGATATCGATAATGATGTAAAAATTGTGAATATTGTTCTGTCAAACGTACCCATAGCTGTCTATCAGATTTGGTCCTTTTGGACGCCATCATGCGAATGTTCTCGCAAACGTAGTATGCACACACATCAGTCCCCTTTGCCTGCTTCAGGGCCTTTACGAGAATATAATTTAATCAGATAATAATTAATCAAGCATGATAATTAATGGTATTGAAACTAGAATTAAAGAGATGCATGGTAGCTAGATAGTACTACTTAATTAATTATACCTTGGGTCCAAACCAATACAGCTTTTCTTTCCATTCCCCTAGAACCTCATTCCTGAACTTTGCCCAAGCCCTACCCGCCGGCAAAGAAAATGAATAAACGAGTTATTAAATAGTTGATATCAGGAAATGACGAATTAAAGAGGCCGACATATAGTTAATAATGATTGAAATTACCTGTCGACTATCCCCTTCACGATTGAGTAATCACTTTTTTTAAGTAGTGAGTCCAGTACTTTAACTGTTCCTTCGTCAACTTTAATGATTAACAAGATCCAATGGTGACTGCATGTGCACACGTTTTCATGTCTTGGTTAAGTGGGCATGTGCATAACACTCATCAACTACCCTAGTTAAACCCTATACACTTAATTATTAACATCTAGCTAGCTAGCTAGTAAGTAATTAAAAATAGAATTTGTAGTACAAGACTGTGTGACTCACAGGAAGTTGTAAGGAAGTAGTATATCTGCATTGGTATTGAGGCGCTTCAAGAACTCTAGCATGTTTTTCTCTACTTCTGCTTGATACCATGGATATGTCCATGTTTGTTCATTAACGGTATTTGGGTCAATGAACCCAATGCCATAGTGTCCATCTTTTTCCATTTCATACATCGTCATCCTGTATAATACCATAGAAAAATATATAGTGAGGATAATTACAAGTAATGATCGATCAATGAGCACTACAGCTAGTTCGGGACTTAAATTAGAGAAAGAAATCACTTATAGACAATAGCAACTGACGAGAGCGTTGTCGAGTGCGTCTTGATTGAATAACTGAAATAGTTCTGAATACTCAACTGTCAAAGCTAGCTTATGGAAGTAATACTCTTCCTTGACTTTCACCATGAGGGACTCTCAATTGGAACTCTTGGTAATTTTCATGTATCAATCATGTAATTCATACATTATCGTTGGGAGGTTCTTGACCTCCTCAGGCTTGACCAAAGGTTGGCCGCGGACATATTTCCGTTTTATGTCCTCCTCTCTAAGCAGAGGCATGGGCTCAATCTCGAGGAGTTGTCCAACAGTGATACCGAGCATTTCAGCCCGCCTTCTATGCTCGTCGGTTATTACCAGCTGACCGACGCCGGTACTCTCATGTGTTGGTACAACAAGCGGGGGGATCGATTACGCCGCCTGTTCTCCTAGCAGGGGAACGGTTTTCCCGCATTTTTAGCCAGCTGCTTGGCTCGAGCTCGAGCTCGATTCCTTTTGTCGTGCTCGATGTGCCTTCCTGATTTGGCGCTCATAGTCTGAGTCAACAGGCTTGGGAGCTGGTGCTTTAGCCATACGAATAAAGTGGTCAATCTTATCCTCAGGCACTTTCTCCCTTGGCGGCGGTGGCGGTTTCGGTCCAAAATGGGCGTCCACTTGGGCCTTCACTATGGCTTCGTTTTGCTGCTTGGTCATGTCGTAAGGCCTCTACGGAAGAGGCCCGAGGCTTGGACCATATTGAAATCGCTTGCCTCCGCCTATACCTCCTGTACTACCTCGACCTGTAGCACTACGCACCATAGCTGTGGCGGCTCTCTTCCACGATTGCTGAGGCAGCGGAGACGGCTGACGCGGTGTCGGACTTGGAGCAGGAGTGGCACGCGTTGGTGGACTTGGAGGAGGAGGAGTGGCCTCACGCATTGGCTGAGTTGAAGCAGGAGGAGTTGCCTCACACGTTGGCCGAGTTGAAGCAGGAGGAGTGGCCTGAAGTTGTGCCGGACTAGGAGGAGCGGGATTCATCTGCTCCTTGTCACCTCCTGGAATGTCAAGCTCTAGCTGATGCGGTGTCGGTGGCCTTCGAAAGATGATGCAATCTTTTCTCCACAGGATGATATGATGTATGGCCTCTCCCATTGTGTGCTCCTCGCCACCTCCAGGAATGTCAAGTTGTAGCCCCGAATAATGGTCGTCCACCACCTCATCAACCACAACACAAGTATAGCCGGCTGGAATCGCCCTGCAATGGAAGGTTGCTCGGGGGGATTTGTATAAGCAACGGTGTCCGCCACCTTCACGGATATGTTCTTTATTTTGAAGTGTAGCTCACAGTTAGTGTTCTCCATGATGTCATCCACAGGATATCTTCCCAGCAGTGCGTCGCACGAGGCGGAACCCACGCTGCTTCTCGGCATGGATGGAACGGTGCTATCCAATTCCGGATCATCCGCTAGCTATTGCCGCTGCTGAGACCCCCTTTCCTGGCTAAGTGAGTTGATCTACTGCTGCTACCTCTGGAATTTGAGTGCCAAGTCCGCATGCGCTGATTCTAGGCCTTGAAGGCGTTCTGTTTCCTGCTTCCTCTGCTTGTCCTCCAGCTTCTTCTTCTTCTCCTCCTCCATCTTCCTTCTCGCACGACTTCTGTAGTCGGCGTTCCAGTCCAAAAAGCCCTCATACGATGGAACGACGCCCTTGCCTCATGTTCTTCCTGGGTGTTCAGGATTTCCCAGGGTGCGCGTAAGCTCATTGTTCTCTATGTTGGGCATAAACACCCCCTTTCGAGCAGCTTCTATTGCATCAATTAACTTATCTTCGGCTCCTTTAAGACACGCCTTCTTTGAAACCAGGCCTGTCTTTGGGTCCAACGCCCCCCGTGCACATAGAACCAAGGTCTGCACCTGGGGGGCCAGCTCAATGTAACTGGAGTGACATGTGCAGCCTGCATCTCTTGCTCAGACTTATCCCACTTAGGCATTGCCACTGCGTAGCCACCTGGCCCCAGCCTATGGAAGTGCTCCTTTTTTGCGGCATTGGCCTTGTTTTTTCTAGACAATTCCTTAGATAATTCTAATTCCTTGAATTTCATGAAAGCGGGCCAGTGTTCTCTTTGCTTCTCCAGTGTTCCCTTGAATTCTGGAGTCTTCTTTCCTCCTTTGACGTCATTATTCAATACAGTTTTCTAGTGGTTGTTGAATGCAATTGCCATCTTCCTAAGAGCAGCGTCCTTGACTTTCTCCACATCTGCAGTTGTGAAATGATCTGGCTAAGTGAAAACGAAAATAACTTCAATTTAACAATATCATTATCTGTATCTTTCTTCTTTTGCATATCACACAAATCAACAAAATTGTTTAGATGAGTAGCGGCATCTTCACTAGGAAGGCCGGAGAATTGATCTTTCCTAACAAGATTCAACAAAGCAGCATTGATCTCACAAGTTTCAACATCATTAAGAGGAGCAATCAGAGTGCTAAGGAAATCATTATTATTGGTATTGGAAAAGTCACACAATTTAGTATTATCTTGCGCCATCGTGACAAGCAATCCAACACACAAGCATACAAAATGGCAAGAGAAAGAGAGAGGAGAACGGGAAAGAGAAGGCGAATAAAACGGCAAGGGTAAAGTGGGGGAGAGGAAAACGAGAGGCAAATGGCAAATAATGTAATGCGACCGAGATGAGTTTGTGATGGGTACTTGGTATGTCTTGACTTGAGCGAAGACCTCCCCGGCAACGGCGCCAGAAATCCCTCTTGCTACCTCTTGAGCATGCGTTGGTTTTGCCCTTGAAGAGGAAATGGTGATGCAACAACGTAGCGTAACTATTTCCCTCAGTTTTGAGAACCAAGGTATCAATCCAGTAGGAGGCTCCTCAAAAGTCACATGCACCTACACAAACAAACAAGAACCTCGCAACCAACGCAATAAAGGGGTTGTCAATCCCTTCCCGGTAACTTGCGAAAGTGAGATGTGATAGAGATAATATGATAAGATAAATATTTTTGGTATTTTTATGATATTGATTGGAAAGTAAAAGATGCAAATAAAAGTAGATGGAAAACTTATATGATAAAAGATAGACCCGGGGCCATAGGTTTCACTAGTGTCTTCTCTCAAGATAGCATAATTATTATGGTGGGTGGACAAATTATTGTCGAGCAATTGATAGAAAAGTGCATAGTTATGAGAATATCTAGGCATGATCATGTATATAGGCATCACGTCCGCAACAAGTAGACCGACTCCTACCTGCATCTACTACTATTACTCCACACATCGACCGACTCCTGCCTGCATCTATATTATTATTTCATAAGAACAGAGTAACACATTACATGATGTAGAGGGATAAACTCATGCAATATGATATAAACCCCATCTTTTTATCCTCGATGGCAACAATACAATATGTGCCTTGCTGCCCTTGCTTTCACTAGGAAAGGACACCACAAGATTGAACCCAAAGCTAAGCACTTCTCCCATGGCAAGAAAGATCAATCTAGTAGGCCAAACCAAACTGATAATTCGAAGAGACTTGCAAAGATAACCAATCATCATAAAAGAATTTAGAGGAGATTCAAATATTTCTCATAGATAAACTTGATCATAAACCCACAATTCATCGGATCTCGACAAACACACCGCAAAAAGAGTTACATCAAATAGATCTCCAAGAAGAGGAAGGATAAATTTGTATTGAGATTCAAAGTGAGAGAAGAAGCCATCTAGCTAATAACTATGCACCCGAGAGTCTGTGGTAAACTACTCACAACTCATCGGAGAGGCCTTGGTGGTGATGGAGAGGCCCTCCATGGTCGATTCCCCCTCCAGCGGAGTGCCGGCGGATACAGAAGGTTCTGGCGGTGGAATTAGGTTTTCTTGGTGCTCCTGGATGTTTTCGGGGTACGTAGATATATATAGGTGAAGGAAGTCGGTCAGGGGAGCCACGAGGGGCCACGAGGCAGGGGGAACGCCCACCCTTACTGGGCGTGCCGGACACCATTGTGGCCGCCTCGGCTGCTTATTGACGTCCACTCCAAGTCTCCTGGATTGCGTTTGTTCCAAAAAGATCGCTCCCGAAGGTTTCAATCCGTTTGGACTCCATTTGATATTCCTTTCCTTTGATATACTGAAGTATGTTGGAAATATGCCCTAGAGGCAATAATAAATTAGTTATTATTATATTTCCTTGTTCATGATAATCGTTTATTATCCATGCTATAATTGTATTGATTGGAAACTCAGATACATGTGTGGGTACATAGACAACACCATGTCCCTAGTAAGCCTCTAGTTGACTAGCTCGTTGATCAACAGATGGTTACGGTTTCCTGACCATGGACACTGGATGTCGTTGATAACGGGATCACATCATTAGAAGAATGATGTGATGGACAAGACCCAATCCTAAGCCTAGCACAAAGATCGTGTAGTTCGTATGCTAAAGCTTTTCTAATGTCAAGTATCTTTTCCTTAGACCATGAGATTGTGCAACTCCCGAATACCGTAGGAATGCTTTGGGTGTACCAAAAGTCAGAACGTAACTGGGTGGCTATAAAGGGGCACTACAGGTATCTCCGAAAGTGTCTGTTGGGTTGGCACGAATCGAGACTGGGATTTGTCACTCCGTGTAAACGGAGAGGTATCTCTAGGGCCACTCGGTAATACATCATCATAATGTGCACAATGTGACCAAGGGGTTGATCACGGGATGATGTGTTACGAAACGAGTAAAGAGACTTGCCGGTAACGAGATTGAACAAGGTATCGGCATACCGACGATCGAATCTCGGGCAAGTATAATACCACTGGACAAAGGGAATTGCATACGGGATTGATTGAGTCCTTGGCATCGTGGTTCATCCAATGAGATCATCCTGGAACATGTGGGAGCCAACATGGGTATCCAGATCTAGCTGTTGGTTATTGACTGGAGAACGTCTCGGTCATGTCTGCACGGTTCCTGAACCCATAGGGTCTACACACTTAAGGTTCGATGACGCTAGGGTTATAAAGGAAGTTTGTATGTGGTTACCGAATGTTGTTCAGAGTCCCGGATGAGATCCCGGACGTCACGAGGAGTTCCGAAATGGTCCGGAGGTAAAGATTTATACATGGGAAGTCCTGTTTTGGTCACCAGAAAAGTTTCGGGTTTTATCGGTAACGTACCGGGACCACCGGGAGGGTCCCGGGGGTCCACCAAGTGGGGCCACCGGCCCCAGAGGGCTGCATGGGCCAAGTGTGGGAGGGGACCAGCCACAGGTGGGCTGGTGCGCCCCCCCAAAAAGGGCCCAAGGCGCCTAGGGTTTGGGGAGGGGTGCTTCCACCTTACTTGGGGGGCAAGTTTCCCCCCTCTGCCCCCTTGGCCGCACCCTAGATGGGTTTTGGGGGCAGCCGCACCCTTTGGGGTGGGAACCCTAGGGGAGGCGCAGCCCCCTCCCTCTCCCCTATATATAGTTGAGGTATTTGGGGCTGCATACAGATGAGTTTCACCTCTCCCTGGCGCAGCCCTACCTCTCTCCCTCCTCCTCTCCTGCGGTGCTTGGCGAAGCCCTGCTGGATCACCATGCTCCTCCACCACCACTACGCCGTTGTGCTGCTGCTGGATGGAGTCTTCCTCAACCTCTCCCTCTGTCCTTGCTGGATCAAGGCATGGGAGACGTCACCGGGCTGTACGTGTGTTGAACGCGGAGGTGTCGTTCGTTCGGCACTAGGATCTCCGGTGATTTGGATCACGACGAGTACGACTCCTTCAACCCCGTTCTCTTGAACGCTTCCGCTTAGCGATCTACAAGGGTATGTAGATGCACCCTCCTTCCCCTCGTTGCTGGTTTCTCCATAGATAAATCTTGGTGACACGTAGGAAAATTTTGAATTTCTGCTACGTTCCCCAACAGTGGCATCATGAGCTAGGTCTATTGCGTAGATTCTTTGCACGAGTAGAACACAAAGTAGTTGTGGGCGTTGATTTTGTTCAATATGCTTACCGTTACTAGTCCAATCTTGATTCGGCGGCATTGTGGGATGAAGCGGCCCGAACCGACCTTACACGTACACTTACGTGAGACAGGTTCCACCGACTGACATGCACTTGTTGCATAAGGTGGCTAGCGGGTGCCAGTCACTCCCACTTTAGTCAGATCAGATTCGATGAAAAGGGTCCTTATGAAGGATAAATAGCAATTGACATATCACGTTGTGGTTTTTGCGTAGGTAAGAAACGTTCTTGCTAGAAACCCTTAGCAGCCACGTAAAACATGCAAACAACAATTAGAGGATGTCTAACTTGTTTTTGCAGGGTATGCTATGTGATGTGATATTGCCAAGAAGAATGTGATGAATGATATGTGATGTATGAGATTGATCATGTTCTTGTAATAGGAATCACGACTTGCATGTCGAAGAGTATGACAATCGGCAGGAGCCATAGGAGGTGTCTTTATTTATTGTATGACATGCGTGTCATTGAATAAACGCCATGTAATTACTTTACTTTATTGCTAACCGGTAGCCATAGTAGTAGAAGTAATAAGTTGGCGAGACAACTTCATGGAGACACGATGATGGAGATCATGATGATGGAGATCATGGTGTCATGCCGGTGACGATGATGATCATGGAGCCCCGAACATGGAGATCAAAAGGAGCAAAATGATATTGGCCATATCATGTCACTTTTTGATTACATGTGATGTTTATCATGTTTATGCATTTTATTTTCTTAGAACGACGGTAGTAAATAAGATGATCCCACATTAAAATTTCAAGAAAGTGTTCCCCCTAACTGTGCACCGTTGCGAAAGTTCATCGTTTCGAAGCACCACGTGATGATCGGGTGTGATAGATTCTTATGTTCACATACAACGGGTGTAAGCCATATTTACACACGCGAAACACTTAGGTTAACTTGACAAGCCTAGCATGTACAGACATGGCCTCGGAACACAAGAGACCGAAAGGTCGAGCATGAGTCGTATGGTAGATACGATCAACATGAAGATGTTCACCGATGATGACTAGTTTGTCTCACGTGATGATCGGACACGGCCTAGTTGACTCGGATCATGTAATCACTTATATGACTAGAGGGATGTCTATCTGAGTGGGAGTTCATTAGATGAACTTAATTATCCTGAACATAGTCAAAAACCCTTTGCAAATTATTTCATTGCTCGCGCTTTAGTTCTACTGTTTTAAATATGTTCCTAGAGAAAATATAGTTGAAAGTTGACTGTAGCAATTATGCGATCAGTAGAAAGCTTATGTCCTTAATGCACCGCTCAGTGTGCACAACCCCAAACATCATCTGTGGATGTTGCGAACATCGGACATACACGTTTTGATAACTACGTGATAGTTCAGTTAAACGGTTTAGAGTTGAGGCACCAAGGACGTTTTCGAAACGTCGCGGAATATATGAGATGTTTCGAGGGCTGAAATTGGGATTTCAGGCTCATGCCCACGTCAAGAGGTATAAGACCTTCGACGATTTTCTTACCCTGCAAACTAAGGGAGAAAAGCTCAATCGTTGAGCTTGTGCTGAGATTGTCTGAGTGCAACAATCACTTGAATCGAGTGGGAGTTGATCTTCCAGATGAGATAGTGATGTTTCTCCAAAGTCATTGCCACCAAGCTGCTAGAGCTTCCTGATGAACTGTAACATATCAGGGATAGATATGATGATCCTTGATGCATTCACAATGTTTGACACCGCGAAAGTAGAAATCAAGAAGGAGCATCAATTGTTGATGGTTGGTGAAACCACTAGTTTCAAGAAGGGCAAGGGCAAGAAGGGATACTTCATGAAACAGCAAATCAGCTACTGCTCCAGTGAAGAAACCCTAGGTTGAACCTAAACCCGAGACTAAGTGCTTCTGTAATAAGGGGAACAGCCACTGGAGCAGGATTACCCTAGATACTTGGTAGATAAGAAGACTGGCAAGGTCGATAGAAGTATATTGAATATACATTATGTTAATGTGTACTTTACTAGTACTCCTAGTAGCACCAGGGTATTAGATACCGGTTCGGTTGCTAAGTGTTAGTAACTCGAAATAAAAACTACGGAATAAACGGAGACTAGCTAAAGGTGAGCTGACGATATGTATTGGAAGTGTTTCCAAGTTTGATGTGATCAAACATCGCACGCTCCCTCTACCATCAAGATTAGTATTAAACCTGAATAATTGTCATTTGGTGTTTGTGTTGAGCATAGACATGATTGGATTATGTCTATCGCAATACGGTTATTCATTTAAGGAGAATAATGGTTACTCTATTTATTTGAATAACACCTTCAATGGTCTTGCACCTAAAGGAATGGTTTATTGAATCTCGATCGTAGTGATACACAATTTCATGCCAAAAGATATAAGATAGTACCACTTACTTGTGGCACTGCCATGTAAGTCATATTGGTATAAAACGCATGAAGAAGCTCCATGTTGATGGATCTTTGGACTAACTCGTTTTTGAAAAGTTTGAGATATGTGAACCATGTCTATTGGTGTATACGCATGAAGAAACTCCATGCAGATGGACAGTTTGGACTCACTTGTTTTTGAATCACTTGAGATATGCAAATCATACCACATGGGCAAGATGACTGAAAAGCCTCGTTTTCAGTAAGATAGCAACTTGTTGGAAGTAACACATTTTGATGTGTGCAGTCCAATGAGTGCTGAGGCATGCAGTGAATATCGTTATGTTCTTACTTCACAGATAATTTGAATAGATGTTGTATATTTACTTGATGAAACAAAGTCTGAATTATTGAATGGTTCAAGTAATTTCAGAGTGAAGTTGAAGATCATTGTGACAAGAGGATAAAATGTCTATGATATGATCGTAGAGATGAGTATCTGAGTTACGAGCTTTGGCACGCAATTAAGACATTGTGGAAATTGTTTCACAACTAATACCGCCTGGAACACCATAGTGTGATGGTGTGTCCGAACATCATAGTTGCACCCTATTGAATATGGTGCGTACCATGATGTCTCTTATCGAATTACCACTATCGTTCACGGGTTAGGCATTAGAGACAACCGCACTCACTTTATAGGGCACCACGTAACTCCATTGAGACGACACCGTTTGAACTATGGTTTGGAGAAACCTAAGTTGTCGTTTCTTAAAAGTTTGGGTGTCACGACCGGTTTTCCAATAAAAATATTTATTGAGAAACCAATCTTTTGAGTCCAGTATGAGAGAAATCCTCCTCGCTGGTAGACAATTTCTTGATACAATAAGCCAGTAGGATAAAATATATTACAGGGTCGAACTGCGGTTGCCCAACCAAATTATTACAAGCACGCCAATAATTATACATAATGGCGGACATGACACAGTGGTGTGGAGACATACTACTAACTCGAGGATAGGGCGGTGGTGGAAAAACACAGCGGGGAGAGAAATACAAGACACTAAGTCTATCATCTCATCGAGCGTCGAGGTGAGGCTCGATGAATTTATTTGGTAGCGGAAGCGGATATAAAACAGTGACCAAATCCAGGGTCGTACGAGACTGACTGGGACTCCTCTAAGTGTCGGACTCGCTATCAAACTCTTCATCCATGAGATCGCCTTCGTCAGCATCTGGCCAAATCAACAAGCCAGTGAGTACTTTGAAAGTACTCGCAAGACAGTTCGGACGTAAGATATAACAAATGCATGCATGGATGTGTCACGAATAAATTCATCAATGTACATTAAAAAAAATTGCATAACAAGGTAAGTAAAAGGGAAACGGCGGTAGTCCGCCTGAAACCCCAACAAAGCATAAATAAATATCGATCCGGTGTCTGAAGCGACGCCTCGAAAGGTGAACAAATAAAATTAGGGAAATGATGCCAGAGTCGGGCGTCGTAGCGACACCACATAAAGGGCTTTAAAAGAAATGCCACAGTCGGACGTCGGGGCGACATCACAGAAAGGGCTTAAAAAAATGCCACAGTCGGACGTCGGGGCGACATCACAGAAAGGGCTTTAAAAGAAATGCCACAGTCGGACGTCGGGGCGACATCACAAAAAGGGCTTTAAAAGAAATGCCACCGTCGGACGTCGGGGCGACATCACAAAAAGGGCTTTAAAAGAAATGCCACAGTCGGACGTCGGGGCGACATCACAGAAAGGGCTTTAAAAGAAATGCCACAGTCGGACGTCGGGGCGACATCACAGAAAGGGCTTTGATTCACAAGTAAATAATACTCATAATAAACATTTAATTCATGGGAATAAATGGGTTAGTCCACCCACAAGAATAATTATTTAACCGGAATTAGCACTCATGCGAATCGCCGGAGTCTCTGTCATCAAAACTGTCATTGTTAGGACAAGATAATACGAATTTGGACATGGAATAGATGATTTGGAGTGATATATGACTCTGCAGAGTTTGTACAAAATTATTCCCACAGCCAACGGATTTCCGTAGTTACGAAGGACTAGTTCCGTTTACGGTATTTCGGAAGAAAACATAGCTAACCAGTACACACCCATCCTACCTCTCGATGCTAGCAATAACCCTAGACATCGTCCAAGAAAAACTTTTGAGACGGGGAGATCACAATCTCGAATAGCATGGGATCAAATTTATATACGCGCGCTCTAAGGGGTGCCCCCCTCTCGGTCCCAACCGGAAACACCCATGCCCCCTGACCGGATGACTGGCTTTAATCCAGGGCCATGGAACCATCATCACGGCCTCTCCTTTTGGTGTGTACCAGAAAAGCGGTTTGCAACTTACTAAACCATATTCCTTGCAGAAAACATGTGGTAGTACAGGGAAGGAAATGAGAGGAACTGGACCGGTACGGTTTGACACTGAAGTCACATAGTCCGGCATAAGACTGGCATGCTACAACACTGCCATCTCACCCATCCTCATGCCATCACATGGCCATTCATACTCACATCCATCCACTTATGGATCATCGAACTCACTTACCTCATTATCGCATAAAATAACGTTCATCGATATGCTTCTCAACATGCCATGAAACTAACTAAATGCAAAACATGCCAAGACACTCATCATATCAAAAGTTCAAACATGCTTGCCTGGTTCAGAGTAGTCGGAGCCTAGCTCGGTGAAGTTCGCGGCTCCGTCACCTCCTTCGGTATCTACGGTATAAAGAAAATATATGTGCTATCGTAAATACCAAGGAGTGCACAGCAAGTATACCAAATATTTTTCAAATAAATATGATAAAAAACTAGACAAAATTTTAAAGAGAACAGAAAAAGAATCAATCAAAAATACTTTTCTGCTTAAAAGTTATAAGGGTTTTTGTCCAGGGACTAATCTGTAATGAAACAGAAGATTTCCAGGGGCTAGCTTATAAAAACAGAAAACGCTTCGGCAGAAACTACGCCAGCCCAAAGGGAAAACGTACTTTGCCCGAAGGCGCTTCCAGAAAACGTTTCAACAGAGAGAGCAGAGAGGCTGACGGTGGGGTCCCACGCGTCAGGTTTGAATTTCAAAAAGGGGGGAGCGAAGCTCGTCGGCGCCCGAGAGCCGCGGTGGTCGCCGGCGGCGATCCACGGCGAGGCAGGGGATCGGAGGGTACCTCCGTGCTCAGGGCGCCATTCCGCGTTGGTTGGTGGTGGTGGTGGTCGCCGGCGAGTACCACGTCGACGGCGAGCTTTGCTCCGGTGGACGGCGGCTCGGGTGGTCGAGGAACTCGTCGGAGAGAGCTGCAGAGATCAAATTGACGAGGGGGTTAGGCTCCTGGTAGCTAGAGAGGGTAACGGACGGGATTTGGGCGCCGGAGGTGTCCTCACCGGAGCGAATCGAGGTGGCGGCCGAGGCGGATCGGGGCGGCCGGAGCTGAGGGGGAAGACCTCCTCGGGGTCCCCCTAGTGGCCTGGCGTGGTGTTGGTGAGGAGTGGGGATGAGGCGTGCACGAGGGTGAGCTCGGGGGCCCTTTTTATAGGCAGCCCGAGGCGGTTGCCGAGAACGGGGATCTCCGGCGAGAGATTACGGTGGAGCCGGGGATGTGCAGGGGGATTAGGGGCTTGGGCTTCGTCGTTGAGGTCCACCGGTCCCATTTAGGCGATAAACGGGCTGGGACTTGGTGCTGAGGGTGAGCTCGACGGAACGGGGGTGGCGCGGCACGTCGGCGGCAGGGAGCACGTTCCGTGCTTGCCGGGCCATGGCGACGGTGCCACGGGCGTGCGCTGGCACGGCAGGGACACGCGGAGAGCCAAGGGGCCTTGGGCGGCGCCGGGTGGCGTGGCGAGAGGGCTCGGGCCCTTGTTGGCCGCCACGGGAGGTGCAGCCACCGCAGAAGCTCCCAACGCCGGCGAGGCTCGCTGCTACCGACGCCAGGAAGGCTCCACGCACGCGTGTGAAGCTCCGGACAGGAGGGAGAGGCTGCGAGGAACGTGCCAAGTGCACTGTCTACGCGTGAGGGGAACTGACGAACGCAAACGACACTGAGACTGAATTTTTCTGAATTTTGAACAGCAGCAGTGCATGCAAGGTGTTCGACAGAATGAAATTGGCATCTAGGGATTTTTCCTTGAGCTGAAACTTGGTGGAGTGGCTTCTCATTGCTCAAGTAGGCTGCCTGAATTTTGGTGGAATTTTTGGGGAAGTGTAGATATGAATTTCATCAAATTTGGCAAATCTGGTCCAAACTTGCAGAGACTAAATTTTGAAAATTTTGAAAAGAGGAGGAGTGGATCAAGATGGTTCTGGGTTGTGGGTACAAAGGACTACCCAGGAGAGTTGGTTTGAGGTCAAAACTCAAATGAAAAAGAGTACTTGCTTTGAAAATCCCTCAGGCTCCAAATAATTTTCAGATTTGTTTTGAGAGGAAAAATAATTAGAATAAAATCCAAAACTTGTTTGGATTAGTTGGGACAGAGAACTTAGGTTGATCACAAGGTGTAGGGGAGGTTTTGGAGGGGTTTTACCACATGGGAACAATGCAAAGTCAAGGGTGGTTCCAAGGTATGAAAATCCCCAAATTTTCATAGAGCTTCACTTTAAAAGAAAACAAATTAAACTCCCAAAAATAAATTTGAGAGAGAACCAACAGAGAAGAAGTTTCAAAAGATCAAACACTAAAGTTTGAAAAGATAAAGTCCTTGCCAAAGCAAAGAAAGTTTTTAAGTGGAAGGTTTTTCTGAAAAGGAAAATTTTAAAAAGGCCTCTCCTCAAAAACCACAAAGTTTTTGATAAAAACCAAATAAAAAAAATTTGGAGTGTCACATTGGGGCTGCGACGCTTATGTGAAAAGTTTCAGGTTGATAAGCTCGAACGCAAAGCGGATAAAATGCATCTTCATAGGACACCCAAAATAGTTGGGTATACCTCCTAATTTAGATCCGAAAGCAATAGGGATTGTTTCTTGAATCGGGTCCTTTCTCGAGGGAAGGTTTGTCTCAAGAATTGAGTGGGAGGATGGTGGAGACTTGATGAGGTTATTGAACCGTCACTTCAACAAGTGTGTAACAGGGCACAAGAAGTTGTTCCTGTGACGCCTACACCAATTGAAGTAGAAGCTTATGATAGTGATCATGAAGTTTTGGATCGAGTCACTACCGTACCTCGTAGGGTGACAAGGATGTGTACTACTTCAGAGTGGTATAGTAATCCTGTCTTGAAGGTCATGTTGCTAGACAACAATGAACCTACGAGCTATGGAGAAGCGATGGTGGGCCCAAATTCCGACAAATGGTTAGAAGCCATGAAATCCGAGATAGGATCCATGTATCAGAACAAAGCATGGACTTTGGTGGACTTGCCCGATGATCAGCAAGCCATTGAGATAAATGGATCCTTAAGAAGAAGACGGACGTGGACGGTAATGTCACCGTGTATGAAGCTCGACTTGTGGTGAAGAGTTTTTCACAAGTTCAAGGAGTTGACTACGATGAGATTTTTCTCATCCGTAGCGATGCTTAAGTCCATCAGAATCATGTTAGCATTAGCTGCATTTATGAAATCTTGCAGATGGATGTCAAAACGAGTTTCCTTACCAGTTTTCGTAAGGAAAGGTTGTATGTGATACAATCAGAAAGTTTTTGTCGATCCTAAGGATGCTAAAAGGTATGCTGGCTCCAGCGATCCTTCTAAGGACTGGAGTAAGCATCTCGGAGTTGGAATGTGCGCTTTGATGAGATGATCAAAGATTTTGGGTTTATACAAAGTTTATGAGAAACTTGTATTTCCAATGAAGTGAGTAGGAGCACTATAGAATTTCTGATGAGTATATGTTGTTGACATATTATTGATTAGAAATGATGTAGAATTTCTGGAAAGCATATAGGGTTATTTGAAAGGTGTTTTTCAATAGAAAACCTGGATTAAGCTACTTGAACATTGAGCATCAAGATCTATGAGGATAGATCAAAAAATGCTTAATGGTACTTTCAAATGAGCATATACCTTGACATGATCTTGAAGGTGTTCAAGATGGATCAATCAAATAAGGAGTTCTTGCCTGAGATGTAAGGTACGAAGTTAAGACTTAATGCTCGACCACGGCAGAAAAGAGAGAAAGGACGAAGGTCGTCCCCTATGCTTTAGACGTAGGCTCTACAGTATGCTATGCTGTGTACCGCACCTGATGTGTGCCTTGCTACATACTTGGCAAGAGGGTACAAAGGTGATCAAGGAGTGGATCACCAGATAGCGGCCAAAATTATCCTTGGAGGAATAAGGATATGTTTCTCGGTTATGGAGGTGATAAAGAGTTCGACGTAAAGAGTTGCGTCGATGCAAGCTTTAACACCTATCCGAATGACTCTGAGTAGAAAACCGGATACGTATAGTGGAGCGACCATTTGGAATAGCTCCAAGTGGAGCGTGGAAGCAGCATTTAAAATATGACCTAGAGATTTGTGAAGTACATACGGATCTGAATATTGCAGACCCGTTGACTAAAACCTCTCTCACAAGCAAAACATGATCAAACCCCAGAACTCATTGAGTCTTAATCACATGATGATGTGAACTAGTTTAATGACACTAGTAAACTCTTTGAATGTTAGTCACATGGCGATGTGACATGTGAGTGTTAATCACATGGCGATGTGAACTAGATTACTGACTCTAGTGCAAGTGGGAGACTGTTGGAAATATGCCCTAGAGGCAATAATAAATTAGTTATTATTATATTTCCTTGTTCATGATAATCTATAAGATGGCTAAGATCCGGGAGAGGAAGACGAGGGATATTGGCCAAGTCAAATGCATCAAGGACGGAGCAGGCCAACTCTTGGTGAAGGACGAAGAGATTAAGCATAGATGGCGGGAGTACTTCGACAAGCTGTTCAATGGGGAGAATGAGAGTTCTACCATTGAACTGAATGACTCCTTTGATGAGACCAACATGTGTTTTGTGCGGCACATCTAGGTGTCTGAGGTGAAGGAGGCTTTAAAAAGGATGAAAGGAGGCAAGGCGATGGGCCCTGATTGTATCCCCATTGAGGTGTGGAAAGGTCTCGGGGACATAGCGATAGTATGGCTAACCAAGCTTTTCAACCTCATTTTTCGGGCAAACAAGATGCCAGAAAAATGGAGACGGAGTATATTAGTACCAATCTTCAAGAACAAGGGGGATGTTTAGAGTTGTACTAATTACCGTGGAATTAAGCTGATGAGCCATACAATGAAGCTATGGGAGAGAGTCATTGAGCACCGCTTAAGAAGAATGACAAGCATGACCAAAAATCAGTTTGGTTTCATGCCTGGGAGGTCGACCATGGAAGCCATTTTCTTGGTACGACAACTTATGGAGAGATATAGGGAGCATAAGAAGGACTTGCATATGGTGTTCATTGACTTGGAGAAGGCCTATGATAAGATACCGCGGAATTTCATGTGGTGGGCCTTGGAGAAACACAAAGTCCCAGCAAAGTACATTACCCTCATCAAGGACATGTACAATAATGTTGTGACAAGTGTTCGAACAAGTGATGTCGACAACGATGACTTCCCGATTAAGATAGGACTGCATCAGGGGTCAGCTTTGAGCCCTTATCTTTTTGCTTTGGTGATGGATGAGGTCACAAGGGGTATACAAGGAGATATCCCATGGTGTATGCTCTTCGCGGATGATGTGGTGCTAGTTGACGATAGTCGGACGGGGTTAAATAGGAAGTTAGAGTTATGGAGACAAACCTTGGAATCGAAAGGGTTTAGGCTTAGTAGAACTAAAACCGAGTACATGATGTGCGGTTTCAGTACTACTAGCTGTGAGGAGGAGGAGGTTAGCCTTGATGGCCAGGTGGTACCTCGGAAGGACACCTTTCGGTATTTGGGGTCAATGTTGCAGGAGGATGGGGGTATTGATGAAGATGTGAACCATCGAATCAAAGCCGGATGGATGAAGTGGCGCCAAGCTTTTGGCATTCTCTGTGACAAGAGAGTGCCACAAAAGCTAAAAGGCAAGTTCTACAGGACGGCGGTTCGACCCGCAATGTTGTATGGCGCGGAATGTTGGCCGACTAAAAGGCGACATGTTCAACAGTTAGGTGTGGCGGAGATGCGTATGTTGAGATGGATGTGTGGCCACACGAGGAAGGATCGAGTCCGGAATGATGATATACGAGATAGAGTTGGGGTAGCACCAATTGAGGAGAAGCTTGTCCAACATCGTTTGAGATGGTTTGGGCATATTCAGCGCAGGCCTCCAGAAGCTCCAGTGCATAGCGGACGGCTAAAGCGTGCGGAGAATGTCAAGAGAGGGCGGGGTCGACCGATTTTTACATGGGAGGAGTCCGTTAAGAGAGACCTGAAGGATTGGAGTATCGACAAAGAGCTAGCTATGGACAGGGGTGCGTGGAAGCTTGCTATCCATGTGCCAGAGCCATGAGTTGGTTGCGAGATCTTATGGGTTTCACCTCTAGCCTACCCCAACTTGTTTGGGACTAAAGGCTTTGTTGTTGTTGTTGTTGTCTTGTTCATGATAATCGTTTATTATCCATGCTATAATTGTATTGATAGGAAACTCAGATACATGTGTGGGTACATAGACAACACCATGTCCCTAGTAAGCCTCTAGTTGACTAGCTCGTTGATCAACAGATGGTTACGGTTTCCTGACCATGGACATTGGACGTCGTTGATAACGGGATCACATCATTAGAAGAATGATGTGATGGACAAGACCCAATCCTAAGCCTAGCACAAAGATCGTGTAGTTCGTATGCTAAAGCTTTTCTAATATCAAGTATCTTTTCCTTAGACCATGAGATTGTGCAACTCCCGGATACCGTAGGAATGCTTTGGGTGTACCAAACGTCACAACGTAACTGGGTGGCTATAAAGGTGCACTACAGGTATCTCCGAAAGTGTCTGTTGGGTTGGCACGAATCGAGACTGGGATTTGTCACTCCGTGTAAACAGAGAGGTATCTCTGGGCCCACTCGGTAGGACATCATCATAATGTGCACAATGTGACCAAGGGGTTGATCACGGGATGATGTGTTACGAAACAAGTAAAGAGACTTCCCGGTAACGAGATTGAACAAGGTATCGGCATACCGACGATCGAATCTCGAGCAAGTATAATACCATTGGACAAAGGGAATTGTATACGGGATTGTTGAGTCCTTGACATCGTGGTTCATACGATGAGATCATCGTGGAACATGTGGGAGCCAACATGGGTATCCAGATCCCGCTGTTGGTTCTTGACTGGAGAACGTCTCGGTCATGTCTGCATGGTTCCCGAACCCGTAGGGTCTACACACTTAAGGTTCGATGACGCTAGGGTTATAAAGGAAGTTTGTATGTGGTTACCGAATGTTTTTCGGGGTCCCTAATGAGATCCCAGATGTCACGAGGAGTTCCGGAATTGTCCGGAGGTAAAGATTTATATATGGGAAGTCCTGTTTTGGTCACCGGAAAAGTTTCAGGTTTTATCAGTAACGTACCGGGACCACCGGGAGGGTCCCGGGGGTCCACCAAGTGGGGCCACCGGCCCCGGAGGGCTGCATGGGCCAAGTGTGGGAGGGGACCAGCCCCAGGTGGGCTGGTGCGCCCCCCCACAAGGGCCCAAGGCGCCTAGGGTTTGGGGAGGGGGTGCTTCCACCTTACTTGGGGGGCAAGTTTCCCCCCTCGCCCCCCTTGGCCGCACCCTAGATGGGTTTTGGGGGCAGCCGCACCCCTTGGGGTGGGAACCCTAGGGGAGGCGCAGCCCCCTCCCTCCCCTATATATAGTTGAGGTATTTGGGGCTGCATACAGATGAGTTTCACCTCTCCCTGGCGCAGCCCTACCTCCCTCCCTCCTCTCCTGCGGTGCTTGGCGAAGCCCTGCTGGATCACCACGCTCCTCCACCACCACCACGCCGTTGTGCTACTACTGGATGGAGTCTTCCTCAACCTTTCCCTCTCTCCTTGCTGGATCAAGGCATGGGAGACGTCACCGGGCTGTACGTGTGTGGAACGCAGAGGTGCCGTCCGTTCGGCACTAGGATCTCCGGTGATTTGGATCACGACGAGTACGACTCCTTCAACCCCGTTCTCTTGAACGCTTCCGCTTAGCAATCTACAAGGGTATGTAGATGCACTCTCCTTCCCCTCGTTGTTGCTTTCTCCATAGATAGATCTTGGTGACACGTAGGAAAATTTTGAATTTCTGCTACGTTCCCAACAAAATATGCAAAAGAACTGCAATTCGGGCTGGGCCTCCGGTTAGTAGGTTAGTCCCAAAAATGATATAAAAGTGTAAAGTAAAGCCCATAAACAACCAAAACAGGTAATATAATAGCATGGAACAATCAAAAATTATAGATACGTTGGAGACGTATCACTCTATTAGTCAGGTCCTGACATAAGATATGTGTAGCCCGGAGCCGCTATCTCCGTGCCTCTACGGTGAGGGGGCACGGGCTGATGTTCGGCATGATGAGTCGTTTTGTCCCATCCACGTGGTGGTCGGTCCAGTTGATCAGCACAATTGTATTTTGATGGTATTGGATCAATGGCCTCGTCGTCGAATTGTGGCAGCAGCTTGCGTTTGGGGTAACTCTTTGTTGGTCGCTCGAAGCCATATTCTTCCGTGGCTAGGACCTTGGTCCACCTATCGTTGAGTGTATCCTGTTTGGCTTGAAGTTGCTGTTTTCTCTTTTTCAGGCTCCGCACGGTGGCAATGAGTTGTCGCTTGAAGCGTTCTTGTTCGAGGGGTTCCTCTGGGATGATAAAATCATCGTCACCAAGGCTAACATCCTCTTTGGAGATAGGTAAGTAATTACTATCTTTCGAATCCTCGTGATCGGCGTGTTCAGTGTTGTATAGACCCTCTTCCCTTTCATCCTGCTCGAACGTAGGTTTGATGGGGTGGTCGAGGTCCTTGGCGTTGTCCCGTCATTATCTCCGGTGCCGGTATTGCTTTCCCTTGCCCGACGTGATCGTGAGTTTGTGTTGTCTTACGACCAGCCAAGCTTGCTAGCTCAGCTGGTTGTATAGCTCTTGATTTACCCCTTGTAAAAAAGGCATGGTCGCATCTGGGTTTCCAGCTGGAAGCTCCATGACAGGAGAGGGTCCGGCGGGGTTCATCCTCCCGTCTTCGGATGATGTGGTCTGCCCCGGATCTAAGGCCGAGGCAGATACGAGCATCGACCCCTGGACGTGATCTGGTAGTGGATCCGAAGGGCCTCCTTGATATGGGTGGGGAGCGGCGGCCGAGGCCGTGAACCCCTCGAAGATAAGGTCTTCTCAGATATCGGTGATGTAGTTCAAACTTCCAAACCTGACCTGGTGACCAGGGGCGTAGCTATCGACCTGCTCAAGGTGACCGGTCGAGTTAGCATGTAGCACGAAGCTGCCAAACACAAAGATATGACCAGGGAGAAAGGTCTCCGCGGGAACAGCTGCTACGTCTTGAGTTTGCGTTGGTTTTCCTTGAAGAGGAAAGGGTGATGCAGCAATAGTAGCGTAAGTATTTCTCTCAGTTTTTGAGAACCAAGGTATCAATCCAGTAGGAGGCTCCTCAAAAGTCCCACGCACCTACACAAACAAACAAAGAACTCGCAACCAACGCAATAAAGGGGTTGTCAATCCCTTCACGGCCACTTGCGAAAGTGAGATCTGATAGAGATAGTATGATAAGATAAATATATTTTTGGTATTTTATAATATAGATGCAAAAAGTAAAGATGCAAATAAAAGTAGATTGAAAGCTTATATGAGAAAAGATAGACCCGGGGGCCATAGGTTTCACTAGTGGCTTCTCTCAAGATAGCATAAGTATTATGGCTGGTGAACAAATTACTGTCAAGCAATTGATAGAAAAGAGAATAATTATGAGATTATCTAGGCATGATCATGTATATAGGCATCACGTCCGTGACAAGTAGATCGACTCCTGCCTGCATCTACTACTATTACTCCACACATCGACCGCTATCCAGCATGCACCTAGAGTATTAAGTTCATAAGAACAGAGTAACACATTAAGAAAGATGACATGATGTAGAGGGATAAACTCAAGCAATATGATATAAACCCCATCTTTTTATCCTCGATGGCAACAATACAATACGTGCCTTGCAACCCTTTCTGTCACTGGGTAAGGACACCGCAAGATTGAACCCAAATCTAAGAACTTCTCCCATGGCAAGAAAGATCAATCTAGTAGGCCAAACCAAACTTATAATTTGAAGAGACTTGCAAAGATAACTCAATCATACATAAAAGAATTCAGAGAAGATTCAAATATTTCTCCACAAGAGAGGGGGAGAACATTGTATTGAGATCCAAAAAGAGAGAAAAAGCCATCTAGCTAATAACTATGGCCCCGAAGGTCTGTGGTAAACTACACACAACTCATCGGAGGGTCTATGGTGTTGATGTAGAAACCCTCTGTGGTCGATTCCCCCTCCAGCGGAGCGCCGACGAAGGCTCCAAGATGGGATCTCGCGGATACAGAAGGTTACGGCGGTGGAAATTGTGCTTCGGTTGCTCCCTGGATGTTTTCGGGGTACGTAGGTATATATAGGAGGAAGAAGTACGTCGGTGGCCGCTCGAGGGGCCTAGGAGACAGGGGCGCGCCCAGGAGGGGTGGGCGCGCCCTCCTATCTCCTCGCCGCCTCGATTGCTTCTTGACCTGCACTCTAAGTCCTCTGGATCACGTTCGTTCCAAAGATCACGCTCCCGAAGGTTTCATTCCGTTTGGACTCTGTTTGATATTCCTTTTCTTCGAAATACTGAAATAGACAAAAAAATAGCAATACGAGCTGGGCCTCCGGTTAGTAGGTTAGTCCCAAAAATGATATAAATGTGTAAAATAAAGCCCATAAACGTCCTAAAGGGGTAATATAATAGCATGAAACAATCAAAAATTATAGATACGTTGGAGACATATCAAGCATCCCCAAGCTTAATTCATGCTCGTCCTCGAGTACGTAAATGATAAAAACAGAAATTTTGATGTGGAATGCTACCTAGCATAATTCTCAATGTAATTTTCTTTATTGTGGTATGAATGTTTAGATCCAAATGATTCAAAATAAAAGTTCAAATTGACAAAAGAAATAGTAATACTTCAAGCATACTAATCAAAGCAATCATGTCTTCTCAAAATAACATGGCTAAAGAAAGTTCATCCCTACAAAATCATATAGTTAGGCTATGCTTCATTTTCGTCACACAAAGATGTTCCCAAATTCTACACCCCCGATGACAAGCCAAGCAATTGTTTCGTACTTAAATAATCTCAAACTTTTTCAACCTTCACGCAATACATGAGCGTGAGACATGGATATAGCACTACGGGTGGAACAGAATATGATGATGGGGATTGTGTGGAGAAGACAAAAAAGGAGAAAGTCTCACATTGACGAGGATAATCAACGGGCTATGGAGATGCCCATCAATTGATGTCAACATGAGGAGTAGGGATTGCCATGCAACGAATGCACTAGAGCTATAAATAAATGCTCAACAAAAGAAAACTAGTGGGTGTGCATCCAACTTGCTTGCTCACGAAGACCTAGGGCATTTGAGGAGGCCCATCGTAGGAATATACAAGCCAATTTCTATAATGAAAAATTCCCACTAGTATATGAAAGTGACAACATATGAGACTCACTATATGAAAAACATGGTGCTACTTTGAAGCACAATAAATTAGACTCGCTATATGAAGGACATGGTGCTACTTTGAATCGCAAGTGTGGAAAAAGATATAGTAACATTGCCCCTTTTTATTTTCTTTTCCTTTTTTTGGGCCTTCCTTTTTTTATTTTTGGGAAATGCTCTAATAATGATGATCATCACACTTTCATTGATTACAACATATGAATTACAACTCGAAACTAGTACAAAATATCACTCTATATGAATGCCTTCGGCGGTGTATCGGGATGGTGCAATGAAACAAGAGTGACATGTATGAAAAACTATGCATGGTGGTTGTGCCACAAATACGATGTCAACTGCATGATCATGCAATCACTAGTAGTTAAAGGGTCAAATATGAGATACATTAGTACCGGTTTGCATTTGAGCCGGCACTAATGTATCCATTAGTGCCGGTTCGAATGGCTAGGAGGGAGGAGATCTTTAGTACCGGTTCAATGCGAATCTTTAGTACCGGTTCGAGCCACGAACCAGTACTAAAGGTGTTGGCCGGCCACCAGCATCTTTAGTACCGGTTCGTGGCACGAACCGGTAGTAAAGAAGTGGTGGCAGGGGCTATTTTTAGTCCCACCTCGCTCCCCTAGCAAGATTTTTACCACCTTAAATATGTTACTTCTCAAACTATCACAAGAATTTGGTCTTCATTGAGCTCTATGTGTAGGATCTGTGGCTGCAATAGGAGTCTTCGCCGGTTCTTGAATCGGGGGAGATTCCTATTGACAATTTAGATTCTATACAAAATGATCATTGATGATCAATGTATTTTTTATGTACTTCTCTGTAGCAGTAGCGCGTTTTGGCTGAAAGGCGATACTGATCAATGTAGGCTGCAATAGGAGTCTTCGCCTGATCTAGCTTCTAGCGCTAGTAGACTCGCTTCCGTCGCCAGCCTCCAGCGGCTCCCCTCCGCCGGCAACTTCGGTCGTCGGTGGTGAGGGGGTCGCCGGATCCATGCGTGTGGATCGTTTTTTAGGCTCTTGTAGTTTAGGTTTTTATGTTGTTCATCATTTTTGCTTCGGTGGCGGCGATGACGTCGTTGAATAAAGTTTCTTCAGATCCTACTCCGACAAGGCGATCGGTCCTATGGTTGGGGATGGATTTGGAAATCAATTTGTTCAAGCAAGGATGGCGTGGCGGCGGCGACATCCTCGTGGTGGACCTGTGTCTTCGGGCTTCGCCATTGCGATGGCGTTTGCTCCAGCACCGGCTCGGAGCATGGGGGGTAGTCCAGGAGCGGATGCAGATTGTAATCTGCACCGGTGGCATCTGGAAGATGGTGGATCGTGTGCTGGGTTTGTGGTTCGTGGATGGCATGTATGGTTTTGTTCTCCGGCGTCTTAGTCGTGTGGGGGTGCCAGATCTAGAGTTCGATGGCGTGTCCAGGGTGTTGCCCCGGTCTGATTCGTTCAACGGTAATGGTTTCGCTTTTGGTGAACCACACCTTGGAGGTCCGCAAAGCTGCATATCAGCGATGGAGCCGCTTCGAGCTCAGGTGTGAAGGTGATCTATCATTGTTTCCTTTGGTGGCTGCTATGGTGGTACCGGAGGCCTATGATGGGCGTTGGTGTCAAGTTCAAATGTTTCTTCGGTCTTGATTGTAATTTTACTTCTTGGTTGTTGTTCCTTTGTGCAAAGGCTAGCGTTTTGCTGTCTTTTCAGTTTTGCCATGTCGGTTTGTACGTGGCTTGTACTATGATCCTTATGATATAAATGAGGCACGTATTACCATGCAAAAAAAGTATCACAAGCATTTGGTCTTCATTGAACTCTATGTGTATATAATTTGTGGACTCAATATGAGTCTTCTCCGGTTTCTAAACCGTTGAGGACTCATATTGACAATTCAGATTATACACAAAAAGATCATTGATAATCAATGTATTTTTTATGTATATTTTTACATGTTTACGCCCTCACTCTCTCCACTCACTCGGTCTCCCCCTCAATCCCCCGTGACGTCATCAATTTCCAACACGTTTTGACATCATTTGCGTTTTTCAGTAACCGATTTGTTTAGATCAGAGCTAAATGACCGTGAAATTGAAAATCACTACAAAACGAACTCTGAAAATGTTGAAACTTGGTATGGTATCATCATTTCACCCTCATAGCATGTGCGAAAGAGTAGAGAGGGTCACGGCAAAGACTAGACGCACTTCGTGTACAAACTGGACAATCTCTTTCGGAGTATCAGGGTTTCGGAAGAGAACTCATCTGTTACACGGGCGCTTCATTTTTTTTAAACTTAGTTGAACTCCAGAGTCCTCTTCATCAAAATATTCTGGAGTCCTCTTTATCAAAATTTTCATTAATAACCACGGTAGGTCTTTCTAAAGCATTGTTATTAAGGAGTTTAGAGAGAACAGAGGGACTATCAAGGGTAGTAGAACTTGGAAGCACACCCTTAGCTCTTCTTGACTCAGCCATGGAAAAAAGTAATCCAACACACAAGCAAACAGAAAAAGGCAAGCGAAAGAGAGAGAGAGGGGGGGGGGATAAAATAGGAAGGGTGAAGTGGGGAAAGGAAAACGAGAGGCAAATGGCAAATAATGTAAATGCGAGGGAGATGAGTTTGTGATGGGTACTTGGTATGCCTTGACTTGAGCGAAGACATCCCCGGCAACGGCGCCAGAAATCCTTCTTGCTACATCTTGAGCTTGTGTTGGTTTTCCTTGAAGAGGAAAGGGTGAACCAAGGTATTTCCCTCAGTTTTTGAGAACCAAGGTATCAATCCAGTAGGAGGCTCCTGAAAAGTCTCACGCACCTACACAAACAAACAAAGAACTCTCAACCAACACAATAAAGGGGTTGTCAATCCCTTCACGGCCACTTCCGAAAGTGAGATCTGATAGAGATAGTATGATAAGATAAATATATTTTTGGTATTTTATAATATAGATGCAAAAAGTAAAGATGCAAATAAAAGTACATTGAAAGCTTATATGATAAAAGATAGACCCGGGGGCCATAGGTTTCACTAGTGGCTTCTCTCAAGATAGCATAAGTATTATGGTGGGTGAACAAATTACTGTCGAGCAATTGATAGAAAAGTGAATAATTATGAGATTATCTAGGCATGATCATGTATATAGGCATCGCGTCCGTGACAAGTAGACCGACTCCTGCCTGCAACTACTACTATTACTCCACACATCGACCACTATCCAGCATGCATCTAGAGTATTAAGTTCATAAGAACAGAGTAACGCATTAAGAAAGATGACATGATGTAGAGGGATAAGCTCAAGCAATATGATATAAACCCCATCTTTTTATCCTCGATGGCAACAATACAATACATGCCTTGCAACCCTTTCTGTCACTGGGTAAGGACACCGCAAGATTGAACCCAAAGCTAAGCACTTCTCCTATGGCAAGAAAGATCAATCTAGTAGGCCAAACCAAACTGATAATTCGAAGAGACTTGCAAAGATAACTCAATCATACATAAAAGAATTCAGAGAAGATTCAAATATTTCTCATAGATAAACTTGGTCATAAACCCACAATTCATCGGATCTCGACAAACACACCGCAAAAAGAGTTTACATCGAATAGATCTCCACAAGAGAGGGGGAGAACACTGTATTGAGATCCAAAAAGAGATAAGAAGCCATCTAGCTAATAACTATGGACCCGAAGGTCTGTGGTAAACTACTCACAACTCATCGGAGGGGCTATGGTGTTGATGTAGAAGCCCTCCATGGTCGATTCCCCCTCCGGCGGAGCGCCGGCGAAGGCTCCAAGATGGGATCTCACGGGTACAAAAGGTTACGGTGGTGGAAATTGTGTTTTCGTTGCTCCCTGGATATTTTCGGGGTACGTAGGTATATATAGGAGGAAGAAGTTTGTCGGTGGCCGCTCGAGGGGCCCAGGAGACAGGGGCGCGCCCTCCTATCTCCTGGCCGCCTCGATTGCTTCTTGACTTGCACTCCAAGTCCTCTGGATCACGTTCGTTCCAGAAATCACGCTCCCGAAGGTTTCATTCCGTTTGGACTCCATTTGATATTCCTTTTCTTCGAAATACTGAAATAGACAAAAAAAACAGCAATACGGGCTAGGCCTCCGGTTAGTAGGTTAGTCCCAAAAATGATATAAATGTGTAAAATAAAGCCCATAAACATCCAAAAGGGGTAATATAATAGCATGGAACAATCAGAAATTATAGATAAGTTGGAGACATATCAACAGCGTGGTCGTTGATGATGAGGCGAGCCATCGATTCTTTTGTCGACCACACAGTGGAGCTCTCAATGAAAGCACCAATGTCGGTGTTTAAACCAGCAGATCTCGGGTATGGGGGACCAAGCCGTGAGTCTAAGGATCAATTGTAATAAGGGACAATGGGGACACGATGTTTACCTAGGTTCGGGCCCTCTTAAAGTAGGTAAACCCCTACATCCTTCTTGATTGTATTCGATGAATATAGGGGTTACAAGAGTTGATCTACCTCGAGGTCGTAATGGATAAACACTAGCTGTCTAGCCTATGATTATTCTGATAGCCTCGACGGACTAAACCCTTCGGTATATATACACACCGGAGGGGCCTAGGGTTGTACAGAGTCGGTTTACAGAAGAAGGAAATATTACATCCGGACACCAAACTTGTCGTCCACGCATATGGGAGTCCTACCCCGGACACGAGGGGTAGTCTTCTGCTTTATCTTCACGGCCCACCAGTCTGGTCCATATCTAATAGACCGGACACCCAAGGACCCCGTAATCCAGGACTCCCTCACTCGCGCGGCTGCTGGTAGCGACGACTTCGCCAACGACGACTTCTTCCCTGACCTCGACAACCTCTTTCTCAATGACATGGGCGACAACATCAATGTCGGCGGTCCTGGTCCTGCTGCATCGTATGTGATTCTGTCCTTCTTGTTCCAAATCATGGTAGAATTCATGTTTCTAGTATGTGCCCTAGATTTGATCGGTTCATCCACTATGTTAGTACGCATGATTAGTACAGTCTCTGTTATTGCTGTCGTGATTTATTTTCTGTTTATTCAGATTAAATCTCGTAGTAATTTGCTCATATTTTCAGAGGCATGTTGTGAGAGAATGTCGTAGAACTCAAAACGCATCGATGGTTCGTGTTCCATGTGAGGTCTAAATGGGCTTCCCTTCCAACGAGAACCAGGCCCAGTTAACCAGAGGCCTTCAGTTTTGTTACGGGAGCAGCTGCCCATTTCTCCGGTGCCAAGACTTAGATCGAATGGCCAAAAATGTTTAAAAGTGCAAATCTGATGGTCAAAAGCACTAATGGTCTGAGAGGGCTGGAATAGTGCTCAGTTATAATGTATCTAAATTCGGTATGAAGTGGAAAGAGTCTCTCATGTTCGCAAAGTTCTCTTACAACAACAATTTCCAAGCTAGGCTCAGCAAAGCCTCTATCCGAATTTTTTTATGACGGAAAGGTCTGCACACCCTTGTAATTGGTCTTAAATGGGAGAAGGTAAGTTGTTTGGCCCATACATATTAAAGAAGCATAAGTGAATTTCCAGATCATCCGTAAAATTCTCAAGGCAACACAGTCTCAGCACAAGAAGTATTGGATAATCATCACCCGTGATATGTGTATGCAGTGGAGAATCTTGAAAGAAAATGGAGGGCGGGCTCAAAGTTAATGGCGTGAAAAAAAGCCACTAATTCCCAATTGTTTTGTCTAAAGAAGGTTTGAATTTTCGAGAATACTACTGGGGACATGTACTATTTACAAGAATTTTTTCAGTTCTTTTTTTAAAATATGAAATTTTGAACCAAAAAATGGATCTGTTTAGCAAAATAGCCTATATCTCAAAATCTAATTGCCTAAATTAGCTCAGAATTTCCCAGAATACTACTTGGCACACATAATATCTACAAACAAGAATGGGAATTAGTATTTGCCAAACTTTTAATTTCAGGATGTTAACCAACAACCACTAACACCAGCCACTGCTAACAGCCAGCTACTATGAATCAGTAATGAAATAGCAAATGGCAGCTAGACAATTTACTATACATTCTACTGATTACAACTAGGCAGCTGGCTACTGAAAGTAAAGACTGAAACCGAGTCAACCTTGAGGCTTCAGTAGAGCAGCGGCAGTGGTCAAAACGCGCCGAAGGCTGACTCTCCTGATCCACGGTTGCGCAAGCCCCCCAAATTTGGTCCGCCAATGAGCAAGAGGCCGAGCAAGCCCTCCTAATCACATACAGTCTCCTTTCATTCAACATCTTGCAGCTGTACTCTGCTTAACTGCGTCTTATAGGCTGTTTCAGTTGCTATACTATGATTCTGTTATGGAATCATTCCACCATGCTGGTGTACTAAAAGGCAACCAACAAACCATATCACCTAGTAGAATATTAGTGCTCTAATTTTTTGGCGAAAAAATAGTGCACTAATTTGCAAACTATGGAGAGTGGATTGAACACACGTAACAACGAGCGCCATGAAGACGATCGGGGGGCTTGCCGGAGATGGCCCTTCTTATCATATCCAAGGAAAGATCGATGGATTTAAAGGATTCCTGGAAGGAAGAAGAACGCACGCACACAGCTTGTGCTTCTTTCAATTGTTCACTAACTCAGCTAATTACAAAGTTGAAGTAGCACACGCATGTGACGCGGTCAAGCCCATGTACAACTACCTGATCCACTAAACGCTCAACTAGCCGGCAGAAACAGCCACTAGCCATCTCACGACTCGGCCATTTCCACATGTCCTGGAGACCACGTCTTATCACTAGTTTCACACTTAAACCTATCTAAGAACTTGCTTTATCCGGCAAAGCAGACGTGCAGCACTACTCCAAATAACAATGCATGCACCTAACTAACACTTTGTACACAACCGCGACTTGTAGTGGAGAGAATTCCTTATTTGGTCCTTTCTTAAATTTTGCTTCCCTTTTACATCAATTTGTTAACTATGTGACACTTCCGTCAGTTTTGAACATTAATGTTGTTATGTTAGACTTGAAAAGACTGTGTTATCCTTAGTGCAGCATGTGACCAAATTATGTGATAAAAATAAAGTTCAATCATTGGATTTTAATTTAAAAAATTGACAGAATCTTCTCTATATTTGATGCCATATCCCCTAGAAATAATTCATTATATGCATATAATTCATGTAGTACCATGGCAGCATGACTACAAACTCTTCAACATATGCACATAATTCATCAAGGAATATCCTCACCTATCATAGTCATCTAGTTACATATATATAGAGTGCCAGTAGGTGACATGCATCACATAAACAAGCTCGAATAGAACAGTAGGTCACATGAATACATAAAATGACCAACACAAGATATGACAAGCAAAAGGAGCTTGATAAACAGTATGCAAAAGCTAACATGATGAGTTGAGCGCATGAATAGTTTCCAATAATAAACATATAACGAGGAAGACAATCACAAGTAAAGCCATCTTTTCCTTCTTGTGCTCAATGTAGGGATGCTGGGTTGAATCTTTTCCTTCTTGTGCACATTGCAGGGCTGTCATTTGGTACCACAGAAATGTTCGCAATTTATGTAGCAAATTCTTCCCTTCTTTTTTTGGCATTTGCCTTCCCAGTAATAATTGTTTACTTGTTGGGCACATCACTTTCAATGTAAATGGGCTCAGGTTGACTTTAGACAGTCTTTGACCTGCACCTAAACATGCATGGCAGCAGTAATTTAGTGTATTTAGAGTATGCAAATGGTAGAAATAATGCATAACTTTTAAACTAAATTGCAGAAGTATTTTTAAGTTACCTTTTTTATCCTCTAGATTCCAAGTTACTCATTCCCTTTTTATTAATTTTGTTCTACAAGCTTTTGGCCATGGTGAGCAAGAATCAATTAGAATCAATGCAGGGATAGCTGGGTTGAATCTTTTGCTTCTTGTGCACATTGCAGGGCATGAGACTCGGTGATAATAAATGTCTTAATTTTTGTTTATTTATATTAAACTTTTTTATTTTGTTTGATTAATTTATCAACATTAAATCTTCATTAGGATAATTTATATTATATTTAATACAATTAAGAAATGATGGTGTTATTAAATTTTTAATTACAATGGTCTAGTTTACAATTCAGACATCTAGTTTTGCTACCTTATCAGACGGGCTTAGTCAGCAATCTTCAAATTATTAAAAAAGTACACTTGCCCTAAATTAAATTTATATTTTTGCAGAAAAACATGTTTTAGTTTCATAAAATTATGCTTAGATGATCGGTAAAAAAATTGTTGCCTTGAATCTTCCTTAGATGTAAAATAGTATTGGTGACAGAGTTGCATTGTACATTATTAATGCATACTTATATATATACTAGCAACTATTTTGACATCTTTAAATATATTGATAGATAGCTCTAGAGCGTACGTGTTTAAGAACAATCTTGATATTTATGACACAGTTGATCCATCATAATACACAGACTCTGCATACATGCTTCTTTCATTCAACATCTACCAGCTGTACTCTAGTTGACTGCATCCTATAGGATGTTTCAGTTGTTGCACGATGATTATGTTATCGAATCATTCCACCATGCCGGTGTACTAAAAGGCAAGCAACAAACCAGATCAACTGGTAGAATATTAGTACTCTTTTTCTTGCAAAAAAATAATGCTCTAATTTGCAAACTATAGGAAGTGGATACAATATGCATACCAACTAGCGCCATGAAGACGATGTGGCGGCTGGAGGTGGCCCTCATTATCAAAGCAAGTATGTGACGCCCCCGATTCAATCGTACACTAATCATGCACGCAAACGTGTACGATCAAGCTCAGGGACACACGGGAAGATATCACAACACAACTCTAAAAGTAAAATAAGTCATACAAGCATCATATTACAAGCTAGGGGCCTCGAGGGCTCGAATACAAGTGCTCGAACATAAGCGAGTCAGCGGAAGCAACAATATCTGAGTACAGACATAAGTTAAACAAGGTGTCATAAGATCGCTAACACAAACTGGGATACAAATCGAAAGAGGCGCATGCCTCCTGCTTGGGATCCTCCTTGAATAAGTCTTACAATTTCCTCATGGAAGAATGTCTAACCTTGCTAAAAAGGAAGAACTATAACAATAGGTCCTCCGGCCAGGTGTGCTAGGCATGACATCACCTTATCGGGTCAAAAACTAATGTTATAACTCTTGGGAATATGTTCCAACCATCATATCTGACGGCGATTCAGATCTAATTGGTGTTAGGATACCTCAGACTCAGCATGCCTGAGAAGAAAAGGTGCGACACAATTGACGAGATGACATTGTTGGATTCTCAGAAATGAACTATGGAAGCAAGTTCTGAAACAAGAGTTCATCATTAAACCAAGGAAAGGGTGAGGGGTGGGTGACGGACTCAGCGATAATTCCTCGAGATTACCAAAAAGATGGATTTTCATGATTATGTGAACAATGTGATTGCATTAGACACCAAAGTATATAAAATGAAGTATGTTCGAGGGGAACGTCCACAATTAAACTTGAACGAAAGTGAAATTGGAAATATGGACCAAGTAGCACGATCAATGTTAGAATGGTGATTCGATAACCAAAAGACTTAGAATGAAACTATTGACCATTCACTTCGAAGCAATAGGGTTGCTAGAATTATAGAATCCAAGTAGCATCGTTCACTTGTTGATGTCCCCGGTTAGTCAATACGGAGACCAAGAAAAGAATGGTGATGGTGATAAGTATCACTTGTATCAAGAATTCTCAAGAGATGGTGAAATTCTCACGACATTCTTGACATAAAAGATGGTAATACTCCAAGGTAAAGAAGAACAATTGCTGGATAGCAAGGAACTCAAGGTATAACACAAAACACGAACAAGTTTGTGTTGGAGGGAAAGCAGTAGAGTGGTCGACGATAACACTAATCGTCAAGGGCAAAGATGGTCTTTCTCATCATGAATTCAATTGATATCCTGGAAGAGTTCAGAATGCTCATGATGATCACGACACATTTGTCAAGAGATTTCATGAAGATGTAATCGATCGGTGAAGACATCAACTCAAAGGAATGATGAAGCAAAAGGTTATTGGAACCATGGGTATGACACAAACTCAAAATCAAGTTTGTTGTTCAAGGAGAAATGATATGACAAGGAAGATTGACGTAAGATTAGCTCACCGTCAAAATTTGTGATCCGGGAAGAAGGACGAGGTAGCAACGAACCAGATCAACTATAGTAGAATATAGTACTCTTTTTCTTGCAAAAAAAATAGTGCTCTAATTTGCAAACTATAGGAAGTGGATACAACATGCATACCAATGAGCGACATGAAGACGATAAGGCGGCTGGAGGTGGCCCTTCTTATCAGAGCAAGTATAATAGATCCTAGTCAACAGGCTATACCATGGTTCACATAAGTAAAATCCTAGCTGGAGGAGAGAGAATGCAAGGAAGAGAGAGATGGGAGCGGGCGGTTCATGTATCGCTGGGCTATAGCACAATCTACGATGAAATCGAGCTAGCATGCAGCCTGTGGCAAGAGTAAAGGCACACACTTATTATATGAGTACTTTTGTAGGAAGGCTACAGTAGATTTGGCACTACCATAGATCGGTAGTACGCTCTTCTATTAGGTTGGTCATAGTGGGAGTAACATAGATAGTAACATACATGCCACATAAGCAAAAAAGATGATGTGTCAGGTAATTAATAAAGAGATAGGCAAATAGAGTAACATAATATGTTACCATCACATAGCGGTTCCCAATGCAAAATGAGTCTACAAAGTAATAAATGAGGTGATGCATGACACTACACATATGTTACTACCCACTATAGAGGTAGTAACATAGACTAGTAACATATGCATGTTACTAGTCTAAGTTACTCCCCACTATGACCAGCCTTAGCCATGCTCTCAGGCGTATATCTTGGCATGCGCAATCGAAGCGGTTGCACATGGCCTTCAAATTTCAGGGCCCCCAGAATCAACAATTGCTACTGCTGGTCAATTGATTAGGTACTAATTAATGTGCTTTTAAGTGCTAAATGAAAAGTTGTCAAAAAAAGTGCTGAATGAAAAGGACTCAACTTGAACATCGATGACCCCTCCAGGCCAACCTCACGTCTCTCTCAGTATTAGTTCTCTTTTTTATTTCATTTTTTTGCAAGGAAAAGTCATGATCTATTCATCAATTGTCAGTACAAAGAATATCAAAAGTAAAACAATAGATCCAGGTTCGTAGACCGTCTAGCGACGACTACAACCACTAAAGTGAGCCTAAGGCACGACGCATTCATCGCCCCCCCCCCCCCATTGGAGTCGGGCAAACCTTGTTAGTAGACATTAACGAAGTCATCGTGCTAAGGCATCATAGGACCAGTGCATCAGAATAGCAACTGCTGTCGATGAAGATACGCGTAGACTGGATGGGTCCAACCTATAGACAAATTAACAAAGATGAACGAAGACCAGATGCACGTGGATCCACAAAAGAAAAATACCGACCAAATCCCATGAGATCCACCAGAAAAAAACCTCAACATGCCCTCCGATGACACTAGAAGCACCACCAGGACGTGGTCTATGCGAGGAGAACCTTATTCCATCGGTAGATAGTCATTGCCGTCTCGTCTCTCTAATACAAACCATAACAAAACGCACAAAAAAGTATCTAAAAATGGAGCCCTCCCACTTGCAAGGGCCGAGATCCACCACAACTCCGTGGCCCTGAGCCAAGTCTAACCGATCCCCTATAACCGGATAGTCGAGTAAAAATCCAGTTTTACTCCACTAAGAGGGAAATAGCCGAACCCCTAAAACCCGTAGAGGAAGTAAAAAATTCCTCCATCGCCTATCCCGCCTCTATATTTACTCCACCATTCAGTGGTGGAGTAAAAAAAATCTTCACTCTCCCAGAGCCTCTCCTCCTCCCCAATCCCCACCTCAAACGAATCCCCCGGCATCCCCCGCCGCACCCCGCCGTCCCCCACCGCCCTAAAGGCCTAATACTGTGGCTGTCAGTCCACGCCGCAGGAGCGCAGCACGGGCATCTCCTCTTTGCGCCCCCACTTCCCGGCCGCTGCGACCCCTCCGGGGAGCTCGTTAGCTTACCCAACCTCCCCTCGCCGCCATCGATGGAGAGGAAGTTCCTAAGTGTCTGGAGGCGGTCGTGGGGACGTGGGTGGCCAAAATCATGGACCGGGAGACCCACAAGAAGCATACGGTGGGCTTCTTCCACACCGTCGAGCTCATCGCGAAGGAGTATGATCGGCTGCATGGTGTCGCCGCCCGCTGATAACCCACAAGTATAGGGAATCGCAACAGTTTTCGAGCGGAGAGTATTCAACCCAAATTTATAGATTCGACACAAGGGGAGCCAAAGAATATTTGAAGGTATTAGCAGCTGGGTTGTTTTTTTTTGAAGGTTAAACAGTAGGAAAGGCTCCTACTGCAAAATATATTGAAACATCTCAAAAATTTACAAGGAGATGGGGGTGTGGAGAGGATGATCTACAACAGAGCTACATTATACAAGTAAAGTTCAGGTGGAGCTAAGCTATGACTGTAAGGCTATAGAGGTTAGGCTACAGTGACAAGGAAGTCAGTGATCAGGTGTTTCTTGTGCTCAAGCAACCTGTGTACAATGTTTGAGAAATCTGTCACAAATCTGGCTTTCCAAGATGAAAGGGAGGGGGTCACCCTCCGAAAGTAGTTGTTATTTCGTTCTTTCCAGAGACTCCACGCGGCCACCAGGAAAATGTCCATGATCAGTTTCTGTCGATGCCTAGACTTGAGGTGGGTCATCATATCCAGTCGGTTGCCAGCGGCCGGCCAACTAATGTTAAGCTTATCCCAGCATTGCTTACTGAACGTGCAATGGAAGAAAATATGCTCCATTGTTTCTTCCACATGGACCCCACAGAGAAGACAATCCAGATTAGTCCCGATATTATAATGCCTTCGTTTCAACATATTACGTGTATTAAGGCGATCAACCAGGAGGAACCATCCAAACACTTTGATCTTAGGCACACATTTGGCTTTCCACAACCAACGAAAGGCAGCATGGGCAAGGACCTCCCGAAAAAAAGAACTTGTAATAATCCAAGGTCTTAAAGAGCTGCGCCCCCCACGTGCAAATCCAGATATCTTTGTCCTCAGTGAGAGTGATGGAGCTGACATCCTCCTGGAGCGTGCGAAGCTCTGCATGGGCCTGTACAGAGAGAGGAAGATGAAATGCCTCTCTCACATCGAGAGTCGTGAGCATTGTGTGGACCGATGCATCTTCCAGGGTGGTGTAAGAGAACGCGCGTGGGAAGGTTTCCTCAAGAAATGATGGTTCCAGTCATCTTTCCAAAACAAAGTCGTCCGAACGTCGTTGATCAAAACTTTTGTGACCCCATGATAGATTGGCATGAGTTTGATAAGTTCGCGCTACCAGAAAGATCATGGGGCCGAAGCATGTGGGATCATACCCGGGTAGTAGGTGTCCCAGACAAGTTTCACCCAGGGTATATCCAGACGGTTGTAGAACTTGTGGAGCATTTTGAGCAACATCGCATCATTTTGAACTTTAAGATTAAGCACCCCCAATCCTCCATGCTTCTTTGGGCGACAGACCATATCCCAAGCAGCCAGCGGGTTAGATTTATCACCAGACTCGGTTTTCTTTCTCCAGAGCCCATGCCTTCGGATCTTATCAAGTTGCTCAATGATTTTAGGTGGAAGGAGGAGAACCCCCATGGGGTAAATGGCCAGCGAGGTAACTAGGGAGTTCATGAGAGCCAGTTTTCCAGCATACGACATGAGAGACATGGCCGCCGTGATCCTACCTTCCGCTTTGCACACCCAGGGGGTCAAGTCCAGTACCGATGGTTTGGTGGTTCCCAGAGGGAGGCCGAGGTACGTGAATGGCATGTCAGCCATGATACAACCAAAGATAGCAGCCAGCTCCGTGCATTTGTCTTGTGGAGTATTGATGGCAATCATCATAGACTTATGAAAATTGATGTGCAGACCAACCGAGGCAGCATAATCAGTAAGAATTTTCTTCATGGTTTCCGCTTGAGCAAGACAGGCCGGCATGACAATAATAGTGTCGTTAGCGTATTGTATCACCGGAAAGTCGGACGCATTGGTGGATGGGATGGGCAGTTGTAAGCGGTTATCATGCAGGGCCTCATTAATAGTTGTTTGAAGTAAATCCGCGGCAAGAACAAAAATGAGAGGGGAAAGAGGGTCTCCCTGCCGCACCCCGCATTTGCACCAAAAATGTTTACCAGGCACCCCGTTAAGCAGCACAGAAGATTTCCTTGAAGATGATAGGCTCATGATCCAGGAGAACCATTTATCATTGAACCCCATGTTCCTCATAATCTGGATGATGGCATCATGCTGAACAGTATCGAACGCCTTGGCAAAGTCTAGTTTGAGGAGGATAATTTCATGTTTTGAGTCTTGACATTGGTGTATATATTCGAAAGCCCAGGCAAGGCAGTCATGAATGGATCTCCCTTTCAAAAAACCATATTGATTTTGGTGCACAATATTTAGGATCACCTTTTGAAGTCGATTAGCCAAGATCTTAGTGATGAGCTTGAGACAACAATTGAGCAGTGTAATGGGTCGGAAGTCATTGACAGTTTCAGGGGCCCTGGTTTTAGGTATGAGCGTGATGTACCCATAATTTAGACTTTCGAGGTTTAAGGTGCCACTATGGAACTCATCACAAAGTCGATAAAAATATTCCTTAATGATGAACTAGCATGCTTTGAGGAATGCACCATTAAAGCCATCAGCACTCGGAGCACGGTCCGGAGGCATATCTTTGACGACATCATTGATCTCTTTATGCGTGAAGGGGACAGTCAGGCTATCAAAATCCACTTGCGAGCGAAGCATGCTGGAAAGATTAAATCTCATTTGCGGCTTGCTCGTAGTACCCATACGCTTTTTGAAGGCCTCAAACAAGACCGATTCCTTGCTTGAGTGATCATCCATGACCGTTCCATCGTCAGTTTTCAGACTAGAGATGCAATTTTTTCTATATCTTTCCGTAGCCACTGCTTGAATTTTTTTTGAATTTTCATCGCCAAACTTGATCCATTGAATAGTGCATCATTTTTTCCAGTAATCTTTCTGATATTTTAAGAGCCGAAGAAGGTGAATGCGCAAAATGCGCTGGAAGTTCCCCTCGGGTATGGTCAGGTCACGCTTGTGTGCAATATGATCCAACTCCAGGAGTGTTTTATTGGTATTCTCAATTGCAATTTTTAACCTAGAAATACTCTTGCTCCAGAGGGTGAGATCATGCCTGAGGTTTTTAAGTTTCTGACAGAGGCTGGTAGCTGCATTATTATGTTTGCCATAATGAATGGGTTTATTCCAAGCGGTGTGCACGACATCAAAGAAACCAGGGTGTGCAATCCAATAAGTTTCAAAACGAAACAACTTACACTTGGGGATGGTAGTCTGAATGACCACGTTTCAAGGTGTATGGTCAAAGATTGGCATACCGAGCGGGTTGACCAGAGTATTTGGGAATGAGGCAGTCCAGTTAAGCGTCGTGAAGAACCAATCCAGCTGTTCTAGAAGAGGGTTTTGCTGCATGTTGGACCATGTGTAGCTTCTGCCCTTAATGGGTAGTTCGGTCAGGTTCTACTCTCTGATGAAATGTTGAACGTGAACATATCAGAAACATCTCTCCCAGGTTTGTTGCGGTTTTCTGGCGATCTGATGAAGTTAAAATCGCCAAGGATAAGCCAATCCTCAAAGGAAGGTATATTAACATCGAAGAGCCAATCAGTGAATGAAGCCCGTGCCTCACCTTGGCAGGGGCCATAGATATTAAGAAGCTTCCAACGATGAGGGGATTGCCGAGAGGAAAATTCAACCCCGAGAGCAAATTGTTCGGTTAAGAAAACCGTGTCATCAAAAACACTACTGCACCATATCGTAATGATGCCACCAGAGGCCCCAGTCGCAGGAACAAATGCAAAAGAATCAAAACGTTGTCGGCAAAGCATTTTAAGCGTACTAGCGTCAAAAGTCTGCATTTTGGATTCCTGAATACAAATAACCGTGTAGCCTAACGAGTTGATCGCGTTCAAGAGAGCTAAATGTTTATCAGGCGATTTCAAGCCACGTACATTCCAACAAAGTATGTTCCAAGTTTGCAGAAGGACCATAGCAAATGAAAGGAAATAACTTAGGTGGACTCGGAAGTCAAGCCACCATTCTTGTTGGAGAGGAGCTCATCAGTAAGCTCATCAGCAGGAATAGCGCAAAGATGCATACCAATGTTCTGCATCATGCTGACAGGAGTGGGAGGGACACCATTTCATTGTTGTCCACATTGTTGACAAAAGGAGCAGCCTCCGCTTGAGCACAGGAGAGACCAGATGGCAGCACGCGGGGCTTCACTTTGGACTTGGTGATCCGCCCTTCAGAGTGCAGGTTAGTGCGGAAACCATCATACTTATTGGACCGGGTGCTGCGTCTGAGGGAAGCAGTATCAATGGGGGCCTGGCTCTTGCCTTTGCGAAGCGAAGAAGGCATTGGATCAGTACTGCAGTTTCCCAAGAGATCAGCATTAGCGGGCAGGTTGGGTGCAAGTGCATTATCACTGAGAGACTCTGACGAAGGCAGCATGGCATCCATCTCAGCAGAAACGCTAGGAGCAGGGAGAGCGAGCATCTCCAAAGTTGGCTGAGTAGTCTCAATACAATCATCCTGATCTGATATAGTGGGAGGAGGCATAGTGAGATCACCAGCAGGCACATCAGAGCTCTCTTGTTCCAGAATGGGGGGACTAAAGACCGCCAAGGTAGAATCAGCAGGTGGAGCAGACTCAATCTACAGAGGAGAGCAGCTGAGTTGTCAATTCAACCACACATGGAGATTAATTATCTGTAGCAAGGTGATTAGTAGCACAGTAATATGATAGTATTGATGATAGCAGCAGTAGCAATGGTAACAGTAACAGTGATAGCAGTAATTTTGTAGCAGTAACAATAGCAGTAGCAACAGTAGTAACTTAGCAAGAACAATATAAGATAAATTCGTAGGCATTGGATCGGTGACTCGTTGGCTGATATTCATCATGAGACAGTTATAACCTAAGGCGATACGGCACTAGCTCCAGTTCTTAAATATATTGTAGGCATGTATTCCGTAAATAGTCATACATGCTTATGGAAAGAACTGGCACGACATCTTTTGTCCTACCCTCCCGTGGCAGAGGGGTCCTATTGGAAACTAAGGGATATTAAGGCCTCCTTTTAATAGTGAACCGGAACAAAACATTAGCACAAGGTGAATACATGAACTCCTCAAACTATGGTCATCACCGGGAGTGGTCCCGACTGTTGTCACTCCAGGGTTGCTGAGGGAGTCCTGGATTCGGGGGTCCTCAGATATCCGGCCTAGGAGTTTGGGCCGAGTTGCATGGATCGCACAGGATCACATTGAAGATCATCTACCGTGTCCGGATGGGACTTCTCAACACGTGGACGGCAAGAATAGAGTCCGGAGGTTTCCTTCCCTGATAAAACGACTTTGTACAATCCATAGACCCCCTCTGGTGTGTATATAAACTGGAGGGGTTAGTCCGTAGAGGCCAACTTTTACCATCATCGGAATCCTCATAGGCTAGACATCTAGGGTTAGCCATCACGATCTCGAGGTAGATCAACTCTTGTAATCTACATACTCGACAATCATAATCAAGCAGGAGTAGGGTTTTACCTCCATTAAGAGGGCCCGAACCTGGGTAAATAATGTGTCCCCTGGCCTCCTATTACCATTGATCCTTAGACGCATAGCTTGGGCCCCCCTACCCGAGATCTGCTAGTTTTGACACCGATATTACTGCTTTCATTGAGAGCTCCCTGTGCTGTCTGCTAAAAGCGATCTATGGCTCACCTAGTCATCAACGACAACATTACTTTTGGAGGGTGCCTGGCTTCAGGGCAGACCCTCCGGTTTGGCGGTTTTACCATGAGGGCGCGTGAGGCCATCAAGCCTGCAACTCCTCTCACGGCTGTCGGAAACCGTCCTTGCATTGGCCCCAAGTACTCTGAAAAAATGGATCCGGAAGATATTTCGTATTTAAACGAACTACTAGACTGCATCGCTGCCCTGAGGGTCTCAACGGACTATGATCGAATCGGGCTCAAGCCTGACCAGAGGGAAATTAATCACCCACCGGTCACCCACTTCATGGCGAGACGAGGAACCGGCCACCAACGACTCACCCCTCCCCCCATATTGAGGACCAAGTATGTTTGGGTCCCCGAATCCGCTGAGCCGGATACTTCCCCTTCAGAAGGGACTTTACTCCCGCCGGACTCTGGTTCAGTGGCAGGGTCGCAAGAGCTTTCACGCTTAGCCAGACCGGGACCAGTTGCTGTGAAAGCCATACCGGCTCCGAACACGGACATGGGACAAGATCTAAAATTCAATCTACCCACACACCACAATCTATACTCTCCAAGAGACTCAGGTCCTCCAGATATATATGACATGATGTATGTGCGGCAGCAACCCCAGGAAACGGTCCACCACTTTTGGGCCAGATTCCTACTTGTAAAAAACAAGACCAAGGACTGTTCGGACATTGACGTAGTTTCGGTCTTCCACCGTAACTAGACAAATGAAGGGATATTGAATGCACTCAACTACCGCCACATACAGAGCTTCACGGATTTATCGCATGTAGTACAAAATTACTGTGCGGTGGAAAGCATATGGAGAGCCCAAAAACTCAACTCGAGCCCGCTACGTCGACACAGAGTGCGGCCCAGGCTAAAAGAATATACCCCGGCGGGTCACCCGACCATCGGGCTACGGGCAGGAAGAACAAGCCCTTCATGGGACATAGGTCCGTTCTTAACGAACTATTGGACAAACCCTGCCTGATCCATACTACTCCGCACACAGTCCTGATGTCTACTACGCAACCTTCTTCTTGTAGACGTTGTTGGGCCTCCAAGTGCAGAGGTTTGTAGGATAGTAGCAAATTTCCCTATAGTGGATGGCCTAAGGTTTATCAATCTGTGGGAGGCTTAGGTTGAAGATGGTCTCTCTCAAGCAACCCTGCAACCAAATAACAAAGAGTCTCTTGTGTCCCCAACACACCCAATACAATGGTAAATTGTATAGGTGCACTAGTTCGGCGAAGAGATGGTGATACAAGTGCAATATGGATCGTAGATATAGGTTTTGTAATCTGAAAATATAAAAACAGCAAGGTAGCAAGTGGTGAAAGTGAGCGAAAACGGTATTGCAATGCCTCGAAACAAGGCTTGGGGTTCATACTTTCACTAGTGCAAGTTCTCTCAACAATGATAACATAATTAGCTCATATAACAATCCCTCAACATGAAACAAAGAGTCACTCCAAAGTCACTAATAGCAGAGAAAAAACGAAGAGATTATTGTAGGGTACGAAACCACCTCAAACTTATTCCTTCGGATCAATCCATTGGGCTATTCCTATGAGTGTCACAAACAGCCCTAGAGTTCGTAGTAAAATAACATCTTAAGACACACACCAACCAAAACCCTAATGTCACCAAGATACTCCAATGTCACCACAAGTATAAGTGGGGTATGATTATATGATATGCATCACACAATCTCAGATTCATCTATTCAAACCAACACAAAGAACTTCATAGAGTGCCCTAAAGTTTGTACCGGAGAGTCAAGACGAAAACATGTGTCTACCCCTATTCATAGATTCCCAAGGTCACGGAACCCGCAAGTTGATCACCAAAACATACATCAATTGGATCAATAGAATACCCCATTGTCACCACGGGTATCCCACGCAAGACATACATCAAGTGTTCCCAAATCCTTAAAGACTCAATACAATAAGATAACTTCAAAGGCAAAACTCAATCCATTACAAGAGAGTAGAGGGGGAGAAACATCATAAGATCCAACTATAATAGCCAAGCTTGTGATACATCAAGATCATGCCAAATCAAGAACACGAGAGAGAGAGAGAGAGAGAGAGAGAGAGAGAGAGAGAGAGATCAAACACATAGCTACTGGTACATACCCTTAGCCCCGAGGATGAAATACTCCCTCGTCATCATGGAGAGCGCCAGGATGGTGAAGATGGCCACTGGTGATGATTCCCACCTCCGGCAGGGTGCCCGAACAGGGTCCCGGTTGGTTTTTGGTGGCTACAGAGGCTTGTAGCGGCGGAACTCCCGATCTAGGTTATTTTCTGGAGGTTTGGGGATTTATAGGAGAGGTTGGAGTCGAGAACAAGTCAGGGGGCCCCACGGAGAGTGCATGAGGCAGGGGGGCACCCCGGGGGGGGGGGGTGCCATCCACCCTCGTGGGCTCCACGGGACTCCCCTCCGATAACTTTTCTTCCAGTATTTTTTATATTTTTCAAAAAAAAATCTCCGTTGATTTTCAGCGTATTCCAAGAACTTTTATTTTTGCACAAAAACAACACCATGGAAGTTTTGCTAAAAACAACGCAGTCCGGGTTAATTCTAACCAAATCATGTAAAAATATTATAAACATGGCATGAATACATCAAAAATTATAGATACGTTGGAGACGTATCAGCATCCCCAAGCTTAATCCATGCTCGTCCTCGAGTAGGTAAATGATAAAAATAAATTTTTTGATGTGGAATGCTACCTAACATATTTATCAATGTAATCTTCTCTATTGTGGCAAGAATATTCAGAACCATAAGATTCAAAACAAAAGTTTAATATTGACATAAAAATAATAATACTTCAAGCATACAAATAAAGCAATCATGTCTTCTCAAAATAACATGGCCAAAGCAAGTTATCCCTACAAAATCATATAGTCTGGCTATGCTCTATCTTCATCACACAAAATATTTAAATCATGCACAACCCCGGTGACAAGCCAAGCAATTGTTTCATACTTTTGATGTTCTCAAACTTTTTCAATCTTCACGGAATACATAAGCATGAGCCATGGGCATAGCACTATAGGTGGAATAGAATGGTGGTTGTGGAGAAGACAAAAAGGAGGAACATAGTCTCACATCAACTAGGCGTATCAACGGGCTATGGAGAATGCCCATCAAGAGATATCAATGTGAGTGAGTAGGGATTGCCATGCAATGGATGCACTAGAGCTATAAGTGTATGAAAGCTCAAAAAGAAACTAAGTGGGTGTGCATCCAACTTGCTTGCTCACAAAGACCTAGGGTAGTTTGAGGAAGCCCATCATTGGAATATACAAGCCAAGTTCTTATAATGAAAATTCCCACTAGTATATGAAAGTGACAACATAGGAGACTCTCTATCATGAAGATCATGGTGCTACTTTGAAGCACAAGTGTGTTAAAAGGATAGTAGCATTGCCCCTTCTCTCTTTTTCTCTCATTTTTTATTTTTTTGGGCCTTCTCTTTTTTTTATGGCCTCTTTTTTTTATTTTTTTCGTCCGGAGTCTCATCCCGACTTGTGGGGGAAGCATAGTCTCCATCATCCTTTCCTCACTTGAACAATGCTTTAATAATGAAGATCATCACACTTTTATTTACTTACAACTCAAGAATTACAACTCGATACTTAGAACAAAATATGACCCTGTATGAATGCCTCCGGCGGTGTACCGGGATGTGCAATTAATCAAGAGTGACATGTATGAAAGAATTATGAAAGGTGGCTTTGCCACAAATACTATGTCAACTACATGATCATGCAAAGCAATATGACAATGATGAAGTGTGTCATAATGAACGGAACGGTCGAAAGTTGCATGGCAATATATCTTGGAATGGCTATGGAAATGCCATAATAGATAGGTATGGTGGCTGTTTTGAGGAAGGTATCTTGGAGCGAAAGTTGCACGGTACAAGAGAGGCTAGCAACGGTGGAAGGGTGAGAGTGTGTATAATCCATGCACTCAACATTAGTCATAAAAAACTCAAATACTTATTGCAAAAATCTATTAGTTATTGAAACGAAGTACTACACGCATGCTCCTAGCGGGATAGATTGGTAGGAAAAGAGCATCGCTCGTCCCCGACCGCTACTCATAAGGAAGACAATCAATAAATAAATCATGCTCCGACTTCATCACATAACGGTTCACCATACATGCATGCTACAGGAATCACAAACTTTAACACAAGTAGCTCTCAAATTCTCAACTACTCACTAGCATGACTCTAATATCACCATCTTCATATCTCAAAACAATCATAAAGAATCAACCTTCTAATAGTATTCAATGCACTTTATATGAAAGTTTTTATTCTATCCCTCTTGGATGCCCATCATATTAGGACTAAATTTATAACCAAAGCAAATTACCATGCTATTCTAAAATACTCTCAAAATAATATAAGTGAAGCATGAGAGTTCATCAATTTCTTCAAAACAAAACTACCGTCGTGCTGTAATAGATATAAGTGAAGCACTAGAGCAAATGACAAACTACTCCAAAAGATATAAGTGAAGATCAATGAGTAGTTGAATAATTATGTAACAATGTGAAGACTCTCTAACATTTAAGAATTTCAGATCTTGGGATATTATTCAAACAGCAAGCAAAACAAAATAAAAGAAAATGACGCTCCAAGCAAAACACATATCATGTGGTGAATAAAAATATAGCTCCAAGTAAAGTTATCGATGAACGAAGACGAAAGAGGGGATGCCATCCGGGGCATCCCCAAGCTTAGGCTCTTGGTTGTCCTTGGATATTACATTGGGATGCCTTGGTCATCCCCAAGCTTAGGCTCTTGCCACTCCTTATTCCATAGTCCATCGAATATTTACCCAAAACATGAAAACTTCACAACACAAAACTCAACAGAAAACTCGTAAGCTTCGTTAGCATAAGAAAATAAATCGACACTTTTAATACTGTTGTGAACTCATTCTAAATTCATATTGGTGTAATATCTACTTCATTCCAACTTCTCTATGGTTCATACCCTCCGATACTACTCATAGATTCATCAAAATAAGCAAACAACACAAAGAAACAGAATCTGTCAAAAAACAGAACATTTTGTAGTAATCTGTAACTTTAAAAACAGAACATTTTGTAGTAATCTGTAACTCCCGAATACTTCTGTAACTTTAACAATTCTACCAAATTAGGAAAATCTGAGAAATTTGTGTACAAATCCATATAAAAAGAATCATATCAAAAGCATGTTTCTGTGAATTTTCAAAACTAATTTACAGAGCGCAAAAGTTTCTGATTTTCAGCAGCATCAAGACAACTATCACCGTAAGCTATCCTAAAGGTCTTACTTGGCACTTTGTTGAAACAAAAGCTATAAAACATGATTACTACAGTACCATAATCATGTGAACACACAAAAACAGTACGGGTAAATATTGGGTTGTCTGCCAACAAGCGCTTTTCTTTAATGTCTTTTAGCTAGGCATGATGATTTCGATGATGCTCACTTGAAAGATAAGAATTTAAACATAATGGGAGAATCATGAAGAATATGACTAGCACATTTAAACCTAACCCACTTCCTATGCATAGGGATTTTGCGAGCAAACAACTTATGGGAACAATAATCAACTAGCATAGGAAGGAAAAACAAGCATAAGTTCGTGATTTTCAACACATAGAGAGGAAACTTGATATTATTGCAATTCCTACAAGCATATATTCCTCCGTCATAATAATTTTCAGTAGAATCATGAATGAATTCAATAATATAACTATCACATAAAGCACTCTTTGTCGTAGACTATTATTACTCAATTGAGTCCTCACCTCACTCCTCAAATAAGCAAAAATCTCTTCGAACCTAACAAATGGTGAGGAGACAACATATTTAACCATGGCTAGGGATGGCAATGGGGAGGGTATGGGCGGGTATGACCCTTTTCTACCAAACCCAAACCCAAATCTTTTTTCTATACCCACCCATTTCTATATCCATGGGTACAAATTGGTACCCATGCCCATACCCATCAGGTATCCTATACCCAATGGGTATCCGGTTGGTACAATATATAGCGTTGATATGACAAAAGTAAGATGAGAAAAGGGTCTTAATTTAGGTACCCATCCATCACAATCAGGTTTGCACTTACACCAAAAATTCACAATGACAACTGACACACAATTAAAGGTCTTAATCTGGGGTCCATGGGCTAGTTAAGAACTTAAGATAATTATTTATCCACATATTATAGGGTTTTATTTATTTATTTATTTTCTGGGTATCCATTGGGTTACCCATGGGTATAATTTCATACCCATACACTACCCATGCATTTTGTGGGTATGGATACCCATACCCATGGGTATGAAGTGGTAGAAAGTCTCATCCATACCAACTATTTTCGGGGAGGGTACCCGCGAGTACCCATACCCATGGGCAAAATTGCCATCCCTAACCATGGCAGCAACCATTCAGCAAATCAGAATGGAAATAACAATCACATGCCTAAAAGCTTTCAGCAGCTGCCAGTCCCGTCTACATCACCAAAATATAAACATTATTATCCACAGATTTGTCCTTCACCATAAATTGGTTACAACAACTACTAACATACCTGCTCACCAAAGAAAGAAGAGTGTTGTATAGTGAAACGAGCTTTCTCCACTATCTAGAATGGGTAAGGCCCCCCCCCCCCCCGCGCCGCCTCCTCTGAGGCGACTCGGGGGCGAACCCTACCTCCCCCGTCTCGTTTCGCTCTCGTTTCCCCCTCTCCGCCGCCGCCAGAGGTGCTCACCGGCGCGGCCGCGTGGCACCAGTGAAGGTGGCGGCGGGGATCTGGGCGGCTCCATCGCGGAACGCCTTGGTCTCCAGGGCGGCGGCCCTGGGTGGTGGCGCGCGGCGCGGCCTGTGCGGCGGGCAGCGCCGGCGGGTGCTAGTGGGCCTCCTCCCCGGCCGTGTGGGCGGCGTGGAGGCGGTGGGCGTCGGCTGTCGCGGCAGCCCCCCCCCCCCCCCCGCGGGCTACTGGCCCATCATGGTGAAGCTCGTCCCCGACCCCGATCTACTTTGGACCCGGTCCCTGGTGGCTCCGGCCGCCGCCCTCAGGTGCCAGTGCTGCGGATCTGGTGGCTGGAGGCGGATCCGGGGGAATCCCTTGGCCGGCGCGGCGGCCACACCGAAGGCTGCGCCTTTGGGTGCTGTTCCCTTGCTGAAGGCTTCGGCGAGGATCCCCTCCTCCCATCCCTCCCTGGAGCTCAGGTGAAAGCCTCAGATCCCCCTGTTCCATGCGACGACGCCACCGTGGTGGCGTGCTCCTTCCTGAAGGCGTCGCTTGGGGGCTGCTCGAGCGGTGGTGGTGTTGGCGGCGTGTTGTGGCCAGGTTTCATCGTCGGCAGCCAGTTTGTGCAGCCATTCTCGGCCTTCTCCGTGGTTCGGCGCCTGCGTTCAACATCTCTCGTCCGACGTTCTGTCTCGCCACTGCCGTCGACAGTGCTTGGGTGGTACAATCCTCATTGCGTGTGGGTCTGCTCCTGATGTCTCCCCTTGGGTAGCTTGGGCGCCTGGATTTGGGTTCTTGGGGAACCACTCTGCTGGTCGCCGGTGCGGCACCCATCGAGCCTGGGTGAAAGGGTAGTGGCCCTTTGCGACGGCAGAGACAAATCTTTGTTGCCCATGTTTGGTCCTTCGGTGGCATTCTGCGATCACAATACTCGCACGGTGGTGCCCTCCTCCCGTGGCCTTAGTTGGTTGTTGGTGTAGGTGTAGCGACGGGTGTTGGCAACGGCGTGTTGTTTGTTGCCTTAGAGTTGTTCTACTTTGCACCTTGTATCCCTTGTTTCCGCTTTTTTTCCTTTATGTTTGTTGTTCCCTGTAATCCTGGCCGGTTGATGGCTTTGTTAATTCAAAGCCGGGTTAGGTTTGAGCTCCCCTCGGGCTCGGCCGACGCCTTTTCTCTAAAAAAAAATCTAGAATGGGTTACAAGGAACACCGAAAAAAAAGGGTAGACAATGGCCAAGAGCTTACATTCAAGATGACGACCATACCTAACATTACCTGGAGCACCTCCTGCTAATAACATGAAACAATCAAAAATTATAGATACGTTTGAGACGTATCACGCCCCGGACACTCCGGGCCTCGACTTCGACTACGGTGCCAACTAAAACCAGGAGGACCTCTTAGTCGTCGATGATGACGGACCCGAGGAGGAGCTCCACCCCGAGATGGTGGACAAGGCCCACGTGCTCCTCCTCACCACCGCCAACTTCTCCTCCGCCCTCACCGCCTGCCGCCACGTCATGGTCTGGTTCTATGTGCTTCGGCGCGGCCAAGGCTGCACACTCGCGCCCCACTACGCCGCTGCCGTGTCACACCTGGGTGATAAGGGGGGGTCGACGTCACGCTCGCGAAGGTGGATGCCACCAAGGACCACGATCTGGTGCAGGCACACGGCATGCAAGGCTACCCCACCCTCATCTTCTTCATCGTGGCTTACGTTGCCGGTTGGATGGAATAACTGGCATGTTCTAACCCACCACCATCAAGTCATGCTCTAGATTAGGGTAGCATGCCCATGTAAATCATGGGATAATTTTATGTGTGTGATGGTTGTACTATGATTGCACGTTGATATACTCCTTCTGTTCCTTTCTATAAGGTGTATTTTTTTTATAATATTTCAGAATGAAAGGTACATTTCTTACTAACCCTTCAGAAAAAAGCAAAGTATCTCTCTCCTTGTAGGAAAAGAAGGAAAGTATTTCTTTGTTAATTGCATGTATCTCTTACTTTCCTAAACTAACTGATTTATTTGCCACTACCAAATAAATTTGCCAACGGGTACTTATGTCCTAACTTGTCTATAATTATGTGTCTTGGTCACCGTGTCAAAAATAATACACCTTACATAAAGGAACGAATATATATATATATATATATATATATATTAAATTTTCTAGTTTGTGCCTTTAGTTTTGTCATCTTTTACATGTACTGCGCTGAAAGGAATAGAAGGACGGAGGATGGAGGGGTTCTGAACTTACCAAATGCATCAGCCGCCTGCGTCTGGTAGGTCTTGAGCGCTGCCTCATGGCTCACCACATGAGCCTTGAGTGCCTGCTCCCGCTGTTGTGCCAGCAGGGCGGCCCTCTGCTGCCCATGCAGTTTGCATGATTCCGTTGTCCTTCTCGGCATTCCTTTCCTCTTAGCAGGAAATAATAGAAGGCGATAGGGACATTGAGGAGCTCTTAAATAGAGGCATGATATTTCAATTGAAGAAATATAGTGTGTGAGGGGTATGGCCGTATGGGGGCCAGAGCCCCCCTCCCTTGCCCTAACGTCCAGTCTCATCATAACGTCCGGTCCCTTGCCCTAACGTTTACTTTTGCGCAGAGTGACCGGAGGCCAGCATGTTGGCGGCGCTAGCCGGGGAGGCCACAGGGCGACCATCGCCGCATGCTTCTCCGACAAGTCTAGCGCAGTAGACGATCAGGTTCAATCTGTTGACCTTGTAATCCTTTTGCCCGCTAGGTTAGTTTGTTTTTCAGTTAGCAGAATAACCGGCTCTGTCTCGTGTGCATGTACACGCACAGGCTGTTTTCATTTTCAGTTAGTAGCTAGCTAGATTAGTGCGGCCGTTGTGAGCTCATGGGATGGCAATGCAGCGTAGGACTCCGCCCGCACTCACCTCGCGCATGACGAGCGACGTGGGATGGCACGTCCGCTAGGCTCGGCGGCATGGAGGGTTTTTCGTTTCTTAGTTGTTGTACAAATAAGTGAAAGATCAATGAGAAAAGCTGCAAAACTGTGCGCAGCACAAAACCCTCGCGTCTTCGTCTACCTCTCCTTCTTCGCATCATAGTGAGCTAGACCTCGCCGGAGTTCTCGGTTCCAACACAATCCTGAGGCGTTGGGCTAGACAAAAAGGTACGACCTGAAGCCAATCCCGAGTACCTGCTTAGTGTTTTATGGATGCTGCTCTATGGCCTACCACGCTGTGTCAGTGCCATGGTAGTTGTACGTGCGACTGCTGAAGAAACAAAATTAAAATGATCGATCGTGTGATGTATGAAGGAGATGAATAGGTAGTTCTGCTAGGCCGGCGTGCTTTTGAGCCCTGTTTTCCCCTGTTCCAACTTAAATAGATTGTTTTTCCGTGGAAATTCAGGTTACGTCCGGGGAGTGCACCGCCAGACAACTCCCGTTTCCAATCTCCAGAAACTTTACCTGAATCCTCATTCCTCAGAATAATCGGTTAATGCACCCATGCATGTAGGGAGCACATGGTGAGCAAACAATAGAAGCTCTTCTTCACCTGGAACTCTTGTATCATTTTCCGCTGATCCTACCGGCTCATCCCTAGAGGGTCGAGCCTTAATTGAGCTTTGGATGTTCTCAAGAGTGGCACGCTGAAGGGCACATGTCCTCTCCCCGTACTTGAGAAAACCAACCATGAAAATCAAGTAGGATGCGATGACCATGGATGGTTTATAAATCATGTGTTTATACAAGACATAACCAACCCCAACGGCTTGAACACCAAGAGTTAGCAGGTGGCGTGGCCAGAACTGGTTGTCCTCGAGGGCGTAGGCGGTGATGTTGTCCGGGCTACCTAGATGTAGCAGGAGAAAGGGTGCCCAGAATGCCACGAGCTCATGCTCGGGTAACCAACCACTGATGGAAAGATGACCAAGGGTGTATATGGCGGTGGAGTCGGCCACAAGATAGGCGAGCCAAAGGAGCACCCTCAGGCAGATCCTCAAAGGGGTGGAGGATCTGCGCCGGCGGGTAGCGGCAAGGAGAAGGAGGATGATTTGCAGACCGAAGCTGAGCAGTACGAGGATTTGGATTGCCCTTTTGTTCCACACATGGACTGGCCCTTCAAACATCGCTTAATTCGTTGTAAAAATATCTGCAAGTCATAAAGCCAAATAATGAACTATTATTGCTACCTCCATGGATTATCGATAGGCATAATAAGAAAAAAGCAAGTAATGAGCATGCATGCATGCATGATTACTACTCCCTCCGTCCCAAAATTCTTGTCTTAGATTTGTCCAAATACGGATGTATGAAGTCACGTTTTAGTATTAGGTACATCCATATCTAAACAAATGTAAGACAAGAAGATACATCCATATCTAAACAAATGTAAGACAAGAATTTTGGGACGGAGGGAGTACGTACAGTGGCGGAGCATGCTCAAAGCACACAATATGCATGAAAAGCCGTATCTATCTTATCTTCCACAACAAAATTATTCAACCGTAGATCCAACACATATCTCTCTTATCAATCAACTAAACAAAAATATGACATGCACAAGTTTGTAAGGATGGTAAATATACTAACTTGCTTTTTTTAGGGGATGGGTGTCATGGCCTAGTTTCGCCTCTACTACACTCCGCCAACTCGTTCTTGCACACGTCGTCGTGGTCCTTGACCGCATCCAGCTTTGTTGCCTTCATCCTCGGCACTTTCGATCTCTTCACCTTGCCCGTCGTGTTCTTCTTTGCCGGAAGTGACATGACATGCGGGTGCTTGGTGACGACCACCTCATGCTGGACTTGATTACAGGCTTTCGCTTGTGGGACAAGGCCCGCGAGGGGTGTTCCCCCGAGAATCATGTGTGCGAGTGAGGGAAATATTGCATTGAGGTGTGGGATTTTAGATGGTGAGGAGGTGGTGATAAAGAAAGATGAAAAACCTGAGACGAGACAGAAATTTCTTATGCCGGCATGGTGGGTGGAAACGTTGTTGGTATACGGTTAGAAGCCCGCTGGGATCTACGCCGCGCCAGTTCATGGTGGAGTGTGAACTCTGGGTGGATGGCATGTAGGAGGGTGGGATTGGTTTGAATTTTGACGATTTTCAGGACAATGGGCTTATCCGCAACATGTGATCTCGATGTGATTGGAGAAAATTCTGCACAAAATGAATTGTGGACAGTGGACTCTGAAAACGACTATCACAAATAGCATGTCGTCTTGCAGATGATACCCCGCGCGTTGCTGCGGAAATATGTTTAAAATAAACTTAGCAATAACAATAAAATATCTCTGGAAAGCTCCTAAACTTAGATATGTGTTGCATAAAAAGGCCAAGTGAATGGCTGGTTCGTGATATTTTTAGCTGAGACCCCTATTTTTAGGGGGAAATCGTTAAGCTCTGTGAGCTCTTAGATCCACCGATGCACGGCTGGCATGGAAAATAAAATTGCAAATGAGTTATCATTCGTAAGTATTTTTAAGGAGATTATCATTTGGAAGTAACATATGTATGATGTAGAAAAAATGTTGAGCTGATAGATACAAATTTTCTTACCCACTACTAATGTCAGAAAACAAAAGGAGATCATCTCAACCTCTTATGTGCTTATAATTGAGTTTATGTTATGCAACAGTTGGGCAATTCTAGTGCAGTAACCCAAACAGATCCAAAGAAAATAAACATGAAACCCGTGAACATGAAGTGATTCCTGGCCCTGTATATGGAGTCACCAACTTATGCAACGCAGCGGCATAAGCGCGATGTCAGAGAACCGTTGCTGCACGCAATAGAAAGCAAAAATTATTACCTACTTAACATTGAAATTTACATACTGCAAGCAACAACAGATAAACATCTCATCGAAGTTGATCACTCATACCTGCTTGAAAGATATCAAGAATACTTTCGTGTTTCTTACTTTGGAACTGAACACTGCACTGATACACTTATGGAATCTTAACCATGCATGCCAAACTGCAAGAGAAAATGAATTAGCATATTTGAGCAGAAAATACATAAATGAGCAAAACGTCCAAAATAAACATAACTACAGATATAAAGTGGAAATTTGGGAATTGGAGTGACATACCAGGAACATAATTGCTTGTAATTTTGATTTAGCGGCCTTGAGAAATAATTGTATGCGTTGTTAAAAAATATTGGTAATCCTATGTTCTTTCAAAAGCTTTCAAACTGCTTTGCATTGTCAAGCGTGACAATATCCAAAAGAGGCTAGGGATGACCGGATGAGATCACTAAACCAATAGTAAAATAGTATTCTCTCCAATCCAAAATCGTAAATATTGAGACACTTATTTCGGATTAGAGGGAGTAGTAGTAAATAAGAGTGGTTCTAGAAAATATCAGCATACATAATTTAGAATTACCTGTATGCATGTGACTTTGAAGGACCAAGGAGCATGCACAGATTGACTTACTTTCAAGTGAACCATCAGCTACAGAAGCCAACTTAAATTAGCATCAAGCAGAGTTACCAAACATTTCATAAAACACACAGCATGCATCAGATAAAAATAAATGTCGTACATGTATTTCAGAATTTCTCACTCTGCAAACAATTGAACGGTATAGATAAGACGATTTTGGAGGCTACCTTGGCATGTTGGTGCGGTACAACAATATACAGGGAAGGATTTGATCTATGCCATGCCGTGGAAAGACAATCCATGATATGAGTCGCTGATCCATGCTAGGCTTCATAAGCGACCATGTCGTCGATCTAGGCGACACTAAGGCTGATCTGAAACTCCAGATTGCCGTGCCTCTATCCGGAAGAAGCAGCGTCTATGTAGGGTGAGGCAAGGTTGCAGATATACTGTAGCTCTGAAGATACGACCAGACGTTAGGTGCTGATTTTAAGGGCTGGGTTGCGAAGTTGGAAGAGGAGCCGAAATGTTAACGGGAGGCACACATAGAAAATTCTGGAATCAGCGGCAGGAGTTGGAAACTGAAAGGGTAAGAGGAGGCGAAGCAAACTGGAATTGGAGACGTTCTTGTGGTTGACATTATGGGTTGCATGTGGGCTCAACCGCCCAAGTAATGGGTTGCTCATTTACTGTGACCTGGTCAGAATGTACGTAACTGAACGCTGAAACGGAACAAATATTGTTCAGTTAGTGTTCCAGCTGGGGTGTAGGGCTGCATGTTGAAATGGTAATTTGAGATGACGTGGACGAAGGAGAACACATGAAAATGAATGGATGGCGTGGACCAATTAGAGGCTTGCTGAGGTGGATAGCTTGCATGTCAAGAAAAATAGGATAGTGGGGATGAACTATTTAGGTATTATAGATGTGGATAGTCATTTATTAAAAAAATGCAAAGTGGGGTATACGTGGATGATTGCCATCCTTTTGACTTAATAAAATTATTATGGACGTGGGCACAGGAGGATACAGAGGTAGGTATTTATTTACGGAAAAGAAAAGGAAAAACACATCTGAATACTTAATATAAATGACAAGGATCGATGATGCTAGCTAGCTACACCATTCCTTGTGCAAGAAGAACAAGACGAAGAAGAAGAAGAAAAAAAAGGAGGAGGAGGAGGAGGAAGCATCATATCAACAAGAAGAAGATTAGCAGACCTGATCACCTGCAGGCCTCAAGTTAACTGCTGCTGTACGCACGCACCGACCAAGATTGATAGCTATGATGACGGCTCAGATCGATGGAGGGAGTTGCTGTGGTTCACTTGGCTTTCATCGTCACCTACTCTTAGCCAACATGGTTTTTTTTTTGGAACGAAGACGCTAGACGCGTCCGACTTTAAATTAATAAAGCCACTTAGGTAGCATTCAAGGTTTGCACGCCACATACCACACATAACACCACAGTCTCAATAGGCTACAACAGCCACGCACGCCATAATGAAAACAACAAACTAAGAGGGGACCCGACCCACTCTAGCTCACAAACAAGACCCTAGAGGAACAAGATACGCTTCAATTCGCTTGCCGCAGCCTTGGGATACATGTAGCGATCTTCTCCATAGTGCTCTTCAAATGGTCTGCATCATCTTGCTTCCCCAGCGGTGCCCAACTCTGTAAAAATAAATGGCATTTGAAGATAACATCAGTAGGATTGGAAGGAAACTTATGTTTCATAGTCATTTTATTACGCACAGTCCAAAGGGACCAGAGTAAGGCCCCTAGGCAGGTCCACAAGATCCTGGCCTTGGCACCCCTCTGTGCCTGTAAAATAGCCAGCAGCTCAGACCCAGTGCTAGGATTCCAATTCTGTTGAAAAACCTGTCGCACCGCGCTCCAGGCAAAGCGGGCCAGAGCGCATTGGAACATGGCGTGGTTCGCGTCCTCTAGCGACTCACATACCACGCACGTCCCGTCCGAAGGCCCATTCCGTTTAGCTACGTTCTCCGCCGTCGGAAGCCTATTGCGAAATAACTGCCACATAAAGATCTTAATCTTTAACGGCACCCTAGCCTTCCAAAGGTTCCTGGCAGTATCCAACGCAGTGCCCTCTGTCAGCTTATTGTAAAGAGACTTCACTGAGAATTTCCGAGACACGGAGAGGTCCCAAGAAACCGTATCCTCATCTAGATTTACTGAAATTTGTTCCAGCCGCGCCTGAAGCAAGCCCCAACTTGCTAATTCCGCCGCATTCAACTGTCTCCCAAAGTTAATCAAAGGCGGCGTAGCGCGAAGAGCCTCTCCCACCCTGAGTAGCGGGTCCGCCGTCACCTGATATAACTGCGGGAACTCCTGCCAAAGCGGCTTGTCACCCAACCAGCGATCCAACCAGAACCTAGTCGAGTTGCCGCTATTCACCTCAAATCTCGCCCCCAGCGAGAAGGCTGGTCTAACTGCCTGGAGCCCATTCCAAAACGGCGAGCCCGAAGCCTTGGCGTTAAATACATCCCCGTCCGGGAAGTATTTGGCCCGCAGAAGGTCTGCCCACAGACCCTCTTCCTTAGCCGCTAGCTTCCACCACCATTTTGATAGTAGCGCCACGTTCATAAGTTTAGAATTAGTGATCCCTAGCCCACCATGCTTCTTAGGTCGGCAGACCGCCGCCCATTTTAACATATGGTATTTCCTTTTGTGACCCGCTCCTTCCCAAAAGAATTTTGAGCGCGACGTATCTAACTTCCCATGCACCCCATCAGCTAACAAGAACATCCCCATCGTAAAAAGAGGGAGGGAAGACAGGCTCGAGTTGGTAAGAATTAACCGATCCGCCGAAGACATAAAGCGTCCCCGCCATGGGCTAACCCTATTGGCAACCTTACCATACATCGGTTCCCATTCGGAGATGGTAAGGTTTTTAGGCGCGATCGGTAGCCCTAGGTACTTAATTGGAAAACTCTCTAGTTTACAATTAAGGAGATTGGCTATTCGGACACGTTCGAGCTGGTCCAATCCCATTATAATTACCTCACTTTTGAGGAAATTAATCTTGTGCCCTGATAGCATTTCAAAAGCTAGGAGGAGCAGCTTGATAGTAGCGATGATGTGATCATCAGGCTGAAATAACAACATTGTATCATCCGCGTATTGCAGATGCGTCACCCCCCCTGGGATGAGGTGTGGCACTACGCCTTTCACGTGACCCGCCCCTCGGGCCCTCGCGACCATCGCAGCAAGTGCGTCTGCCACAAAGTGAAAGATCAAAGGGGAGCTAGGGTCTCCTTGCCGAAGACCCCTTTTGTTACGGAAAAATTTACCCATCTCCCCGTTGATCGACACCGCTGTATTCCCACAGCTAATCAAGTGAATCATCCTATGAACAAAGCCTGCGTCAAAACCCTTTTTGAGCAGCACCTCCCGCACAAACTCCCAGCTCACGCGGTCATAGACTTTCTCGAAGTCAAGTTTGAGCAAAACTCCTTGTCCTTTCGTACGTTTAAGCTCATGCACGATCTCCGCAAGCGCCACTGGTCCCTCCAATATATTGCGCCCCTTGATGAACCCAGTCTGACTCCTACTGATCACCCTTTGAGCAATAGGAGTCAGCCTGACAGCATAGGCTTTGGCGCACAACTTGAATGGCACATTAATGAGTGTGATAGGCCTAAATAACCTGATGCTGTCCGCGCCCTTAACTTTGGGGATAAGACTAATCACCCCAAAGTTTAAACGAGCCAGGTCCACCTGTCCCAACGCGAAGCCATTGATAATTGCGTGGAACACATGTTTTAGGCTAGGCCAGAATTTTTTGAAGAACTCCACCGGCCACCCATCAGGCCCCGGGGCCGTGCCCGTCTTCATGGAAGACAGCGCACGATCAATCTCCTCCGGCAGAAAAGACAAGATAAGTCCTGCGTTTTCTTCCTGAGAAACCCGTTCGTGAGGACCCCACAAATCCTCCCGAAGGCAGAGCTGCTTCTCCTCAGCCGTCCCCAACAGGCCAATGAAGAAATCATAAATGTGATTGCAAATCTCTGCCTGGGTGATCAAAACCCTATCCCCGTGGTTAAGGCGTAGAATAGAACCTTTACGTTTTCTCCCATTGGCGAACGCATGGAAGTACCCTGTGTTTGCGTCACCTTTGGTCACCCACTTGATGCCGCCCCTACGGCGCCAGTACTCCTCTTCCGCTCTCAGGATGGAGAGCACTTGTTCTTCCAGCGCATATCGCAGCGCCCACTCCTGCTCGGAGAACATGCGCACATCTGCTTCCGCATCAAGCGTTGCTATTTGGGCCAAAATCTTGGCCCGCTCCTTTTTGTATTCGCTACCAAAATTCGCTCCCCATCCCCTAAGGAAAGCGCGGAGCTTAGCTGCCGCCGCCGACCAAAACTCAGCCGGGCCCCTTTGGGGGCCCACCTGCGACACAATGGCCGCCCACCGCTCATGCACCATGGCCTCGAAGCCCTCTGCTTCGAACCAGGCAGATTCAAAAAAGAATCTGCTGCTACGGCGCCTCTGCTCCTTCCCTGAGGAGAAGATCAGAGGGATGTGATCAGATCCGATCCTAGTTTCGGCCACTAAAGAGCACATCGGAAAAAGCGCTTCCCACTCCGGGGTGAAGAAGACACGATCAAGAACTGAGCTAACCGGGCGGAGCTGTTTGTTGGTCCACGTAAATCTCGCTCCGGTCCGAGCAGCCTCCCGGAGCGAGGCTGCCGCAATAGCATCGTTGAAAAGGGACACCCTAGCCCAGTCCACATTGCCATTGTTCTTATCCGACCCCGCTCGGATCAAGTTAAAATCTCCTCCCACAATGACCGGGAGGTTCGCTGCCCGCTTGGCCCCTACCATCGCGGAAACCTCATCTAGGAAGCCTGCCGACCTCGAGTGATCCGCAGGCCCATAAACCCCAATGACAGCCCACACCAGGTTCGAAGCCCGCTGCCTAACTGTGGCCATAATGCAAAAAAACCCAAAATCCCACGCCAGGACCTCACAAACATCCTCATTACAACCCATGAGCAGGCCACCCGAATGGCCCGCAGAAGGCACCCAGCGCTAGTTAAACCGCTGTAAAGGATCAATCGCCAGAAGATCCCTATGCGCAAAGTCGGCCTTAATGGTTTCCTGTAACGAAACTATATCGATGCGCTCCTTGGCCATATATTCCCGGAGCTGCATGCGACGCCCTACGTGCCCACAACCCCGAATATTCCAGAATAAAAATCGCATTACAACACTCGGTTACGGAGGCGAACTCCTCGCGAGCTCACCGCCTTTTGCACGCGCTTCCTAGCCGGCACACGACTGGAAGAGGGTAAGTCAGAGCCTTCCCCCGGCTCTGCTTCCCCTTCTGGCACCACCACCACCAACTGCCCCCCTGGGTAGTTTTCCTGTGCATCCGAGGCCTGGCAACGCGCTGCCGCCTCGGCCAAGGCAGCCTGAGCCTCCTCACGCGCCCGGACTAACGGGATAATATCAGCAGAGCTAGACCCCAGCTCCACTCCACTATCAAGTAAAATCGACGCAAGATGGTCGTCTGAGAACGCGCTAAGAATTGTAAAAGAGGGAAGGGGGTTACCTGACACGTCCAAGTTCTTGTCCGCTACCCTCAGCTTCGCGCTCTCCAGAGAAGACAGATCCCCCAGCTTGGCCTTCGCCCTAGTGCTTGGTTCCCGCGTCGCCACCGGCGTGGCCTTGCAGCCCACATCACCCGCCGCCAACTCCGACCATAGCTCGCCACGCAGGGACGCCGCCATGCTTGCAGCAGGCTGAGCCGTGGTCTTGGGACCCGGCTTCCTGCCCGCCGTCTTCTTGGGCGGCCTGCCTGCTCCTCCGGAGCCCCGCTTTCCGGAGCCAGGAGTAGGGCTATCCTTGTTGAGCTCAGCAACCCCGGCCTGCGCCGCCAACGGGGAGGAGGGAATTGCAGTCCTCCCCCCTCCAGCCCTGCGCCAACCACTGTCCCCGACGCCAGGACCAAAGAGGGGCGAGGTGTAGGTAGCAGCTGCGGTAAGTTGGATCCTTACTCGTCAAAGGCACCTGCCAAGTCACGCGCCAGGTTCGGGCCGCTAAATGTCGTGTCCTGGGTCGCCACCACCATCGCCTGCCCTTCCATCACGCCCAACTGGTTCCATGTCTCTGTGTCAATGGAGGTGTCCAGCATGCTGTCTTCGAGATCCTCTTCTTCCCCTCCCATAACCACATCCAAACGCTGCTGCCCAGAGCCCTGCCCAGCCTCTGACCTGCCTTTGTCAACACAAGGACCCGCCGGATCCGTGGCCCCCTCTTTGGGTGGGGGTGGAGGCTGGGGCGCGCCCGAGCCCCCCACACCCGACCCCGCGCCACCCACGCCCCTACGCGGGTTCGGCCGCTCCACCTCGACCTTAACTTGATATCCTTCATGGTTAAACCAAACTTCCACCGTGCCATTCAACTTCTCTGGTGCCTTGCAAGCAAGTTTCACCCTTACCGGCCCCAACCGGATAAGCGACATTTCATCCACCACAATTGGGCGCCCCAGCATCTTAAAGCCTTCCTTGACCCTATCCTCCCTGCGGTGTTTTTGTGGGATGCCGTGAAGCTTAACCCACACTTCCGGCATGCTCATCGGTTGGATCACCTCATACAGTCTGTACCGCACCCTTGCGGTTATGTCATGAGAGGGGAGGAAAAGTTTTCCACTTGACTTGGCCGTGTGCAGAAGATCCGCAGAGGGGAACACCACCAGGAAGTCATCGTCGCCCACCTGCGTAACCTGCCAGTCCCAATCACTCGTGACGATGTTCTTGAGTTCCTGTTTCAGAATCTTTAGGTTAAGTTTGCCCGGGTCCGCCGAGAGGATTGCCGCATTAGCCACCTTCTGGTCCACCGGCCGTTCCTCCTCCGCATCTTCAGCAAATTCGAGACAAAAGAAGCCCTCTCCCGTAATCGCACTCCCCATAATCTGAAGCTTAACCGCCTTGCCACGCGAAGGGCAAGCAGCGGAGGCATGGCCCTCCTCCTTGCACAGCACACATAGTGGCTTGAAAGTGCACTTGGATTGGTAGTGTCCAAGTCTGCCGCACTTGAAGCACTCCACCTCCGGCACATCTTCCACCGGGATTGGCTCCCCCACCATTCCCTTTGCTGTCAGGATCGGCGCCCCCCCGCGCGCCTCGGCCGACGCCCGCTGCTGCTGTGCCAGGGGATCCCCATGACCCCCGCCGCACAAGGGGTGCGCCACCGCCTTGCGTTCCAGCTCCCGACGCCGCTGCGCGGCCTTCTTCCTCTGCTTCTTTTCTTGCTGTCGCTGGATCCACCATGGCGGAGGAGGACCCCAATCCCCCTCGCGACCCTGTGGCTCCGCCTGCATGCCGCGCTCCTCCCGCGCCGCACGAAGCTCCCTCTCTCCTCTGTCATCTCCTCTGTCGCGCATCGCCCTCTTCGCCTTCTCGCGCAGATCCCGCTCCCGCCTGCGCTCCGCCTCCAGATCCGCCGTCTCCATCGGCCTCTTCTCCGCCCGCCGATCCGCCGCCTCCATCGGCCTCTTCTCAGCCCGCCGGTCCCCCATCACCGCCTCCGCGAAGGATCTGCGAAGGGGAGAGAGTGGGGGAGCAAGCTTGATGTGCCGAGCCAGGTGAGCTCAGCGCCGCACTTCTCTTTTGGCAGCAGGAAACCCTAACCAGGGCTCCCGACTGCCCTTTGCCACCCATATATACCCAAGCGCAGGGCGACTGGGCTGACCAGGTGGGCTGGACCGCTCTCGGCCCAGCGTAGGCCGCCCCGGGCACTCCACCACAGCCACTTCCAGCCTGGGCGGCCCCGCGCAAGCCGAGACGGGCCCCGCCCCATCAGGGCCCATGACGGCCCGGCATCCGGTTCCCGCAACCCTAGGTTCCATCGCCAGGGACGCACCTGCCCCGGCCCCCGCCGCCGGCGTTGCCGCCGCCGCCGCCACCGTGCAGTCGGGGGTGGGGGTGCAGGCCAGACGCGGCCACTCCCGCTCGCCTGCCGCCGCCGTCGACGCCTCCCCTGCGCCAACCAGCAGCCCCGCCAATTTGGACCGAATGGCCCCGGATGCCACCGCCGCAGCGTTTCCACTGGGCGGCGTCGCCGGTTTCCAAACGCGCGCCGCCAACGCCCGGTGGCCCCTACCTCCCGGCGCGAACCTACGCCGCCGCCGCGCCGACCCAGGCTGCTCCCTCGCAGCGAACGCCACAAAGTCGCCAATCGTTGGTCCCGCCGGTGCCGCCCTTCGGCCCCCCGCAGCGCAATCTGCCGTCTCGCACTCCGACTCTGCCTCCGACTCCGACTCCGACCCCGCAAGGGCCCAAAAGCGGCTGCCCCCCGGCCGTGCCGCCCTGCCCGCCGGCGACTCCGGGGCCGGGGCTTGCGGGCCGCGCCCCGGCGGGCTCCCCGAGCCCCACGCACCGGCTGCCAGCCGGTCGCCGACGCGCGCACCGCGCACGCCCGTTCGCCCGCCCCTGTCTCCAACGGCTCGCTCATTCGCTCGTCCTCCCTCGTGTTACCCTGCTTGTGTGCGCTCCTATAGCCAACATGGTTGGGAAGCAAGCAGCTCGGCAGAGGCCCGTGTGGTGATATATATAGACCTGGATTATTGTTATTGGAGCCAAGCAGTAAAAGGACGCGTTTGGTGAAAAATATGAAGGAGAACCTGGGTACCAGCGCACCCTAAATTAGTAATTCAAAGTAAGTTCAAAAAATTCCAAATCTTTTTTGGTCTTAAACATGATCAAGTATTGTAGTAGTATAAAAAGATTCGTCAGAGTACGACTTTCGTTGCATCCTGGGTCGAAGATTCGGCAAAAAATGCTATATACAAGTACTATACACGCTATATTGTCGTCATAAACTTGTCCGGGAAGTCAATATGAATAATTTCTTGTTCAAACTTTTTATACGAGTACAATACCTGATCACGTTTGATTCCAAAAAGGATTTGGAATTTTTTGAACTTTTTTTGGATTACTAATTTTTTTTCCACATATAGGATGCGCGGGTACCCGAGAGCACCAAGTTCGTGTCCCGCTTTTGGTTTGGTATCGTGCTGAATTTCTTCCACACTTTTGTATGGTGACTATTCCCAAGCGGATGCGAGGCGACTTGGAGTCAATGCGTAGACCATTCAGACCCGCAAATTTCCGATTGAGCGATAGCTATCCGATCTGGAGCTATCAGCTGCCGCCACGTGTCGCGTGTTGGATGATCTGCTGTGATTTTTGTCTACTTTATTTCTTTGTTCGCGTTTTCAGATTTTAGATGGTTTTTTTCGGATTTTTTCAGCCTTTTGATTTTTCGCTGGGTTTGGAGAAAAAAATAGTTTCTTTTGCTTACATGAGAGGTACATATTTGCTTCTCTTTGACTCACAGATTTTTCCGCGAGAGGCACAACGGTGGAAATGAAAAACGTGTTTTTTTTTTGCTTTCGGGAGAGGCACATATTTTCTTCTCATGTAGGCTCATATTTTCTTTTGTGCCTCTTGGAAAGGAAATATAGTGAATAAAAAAAACAAAGGAAATGAAAGAAATAATAAAACCAAGTCAAAAAAAGAAAAGAAAAAGAATACATTGATGCAAAAAGTGGAACATTTTGAAACCAAGAAAACAAATGAAAATCAAAAAAGAAACAAAGAAAATCAAATAAAGAAAAAAGAAATAGAAATAGAAAAAGAATAAAACCCGAAAAAACAATGTGAACGCAGTACAAAATGTTGCTACTTTACTAGGCCGGCCCATCACAGCTTCTACCCATGTTCCGACACATCGATATTGGTGACGGAATTAACCTCAATGATGTGGAGTCCGATTGGGGAGTCAAAGCTATTGGTCAATTGATATTCTGGGCTCATTCCTTGCGCGTCCATGGAAATTCTTCCATCCTTCTTGTTACCCCCAAACCAGATTTAGGGGTCTATGGAGGTGGAAAATCTCGGTTTCATTTGAGATGGTGCCGTGTCAACAAGTGTCCTAAGTTACAGGCAGTTTTCACTCCTTACACTAACGAGTGGTATTATTCCTTTCCTAATATGGAGACCATCTGGGTGACCCATCTCCAAACAGCCAGCTGCATTTGGAGCAAAGGAATGACTGGGGCATATAGGGAAGAATCCGTCTTTGGAGAACTACGGAGCATACACTTGCACAACTGCCCAAGGCTCAAGTTTGTCCTCCCAATCTCGTCATTCATCTTACCTAGCCTGGAGACCATCCAAATAGTCCACTGCGGTAACCTCAGGCAGATCTTCCCATGGGATGTGAATTATGAAGCTGGAAAAGAAGACACTCTGAAGAATTTTCCAAAGCTAAAGCACATATACCTGCACCAACTCGATTGCCTGGAGCAAATATGCGAGGCCAAGATGTTTGCTCCCAAGCTTGAGACGATCAGGATAAAGGGGTTCTTGGGGCCTTAGGCGCCTCCCAGCTGTCGGCCTTCGCCATGGAGCCGGCCTTCCTGTTGTGGACTGTGAGAAGGACTTGTGGGACATGCTAGAGTGGGACGGTCTGGAGGCCGGGCACCACCCGTCACTCTTTGAGACACATCATCACTCGTTGTATTACAAGAAAGCCCTACCCAGAGTCTCGGTCCTCCGTTGAATTGTCATGACCGTTCAGGTATGCATACACATGCCCTCGCCTTTTTATTGTTTACCTTACTGTATCATATGCCATGTCATCCTTGTATAAATCATGTGTATGTATCTGCGGCACTTACTATGCATGTGCCATATATCTGAATCGCAGAACGATACATATAGCAAGGATCCAATCACCCCTATGTGCTACCGTATCTTTCTTTTCTTTTCGTCTCACGTTAACTAGCTTTATCATCACACTTGCAGATGTGGTGATGGGATGATTTTCTGCTGCTGGAACGGTTGAATCAGGTGCTGGCTTGCCCAGTCGACGGTGTGTTTATATAATTTCCCAAAGAATAAACTGGTGCTTGATGATGCGTGTGTGCACCTGCTTGTTTATTTCGGTGTGTGTCTTTGCCGTGAGGAGAAGACTATGTATCAGATGTGTGGTTTGGTTTGCTTTGATTTGATTTGTGCTTATGTTTGTCTCTAAATAAAATAAGAGGGTCCGTTGTGCATGTGGTGTGTTTACCACTGTAACTACAGAAACTGCTACCAGTGAGTGACTGCTCAAATGAGGGCGAAAACTGCGCACCATCGGTGGTGGCGCAATGCAACTCCTCTGTTCTTGGCACCAATGGACCCATATTTCTCATCATGTACGATTTGACCATACTGATTTCCCTTTACCATCTCCTGAATAAACATTTTGTTTCACAGCTAGTCGTCAAACAATAATCTCTGGTTAAAAGTATTTTCATTTTAAGATTGGGGGATTGGATTTCTTAGATTTACACAAAAAATTAGGAATTCAAGAAAGTTCACACAAAAAATTCAAAAAGCTCATTGGATTCTAAGAAAGTTCATTGATTTGAAAACAAGGTCCATCAATTTTGAAAAAGAGATCACAAATTCCAAAAACATTCATGCAAAATTTGGAAAAAGTTCAACGATTTTGCAAAAAAAAAAATCGCCAATTTGAGAGATTGTTCACGAATTTAAAAAAAAAACCGTCAATTTTTGGAAAAAGCTCACGCATTTTGAAGAAATATTTCATGATTTTTTTTTAAAAAATCATCATTTAAAAAAGTCACGAATTTTAAAAATTTGGCGCATTTAAGAAGAAACGAAAAAAGAAAATGAAAAAAGAAAGAGAAAAAGAAAACTAAACAGGAAACAGTGCGTCTTTTCCGGTATTGTATTTTAAGGGTTGAAAAACAAATATAGCACATGAGGTTTGATTGCCCAGTTGTTTAGGGCGGCTCTTATAAATCTTGAAGGGGCACGGTTTGGATCATGTGGGACACATGGTTTTTGCGTTTCTAAAAATAGAAAAAAGGATGAATTGGCCGGCCCAGCTTGGGAGGGTGTGTGCGCCCTCTCCATACAAAGCCTATAGTGTACGGCGGGTTCATGTAATAAACAGTATACGGGAGTGAAGAGTTTATAAAGTATGACCATCATGCCCTTTATTATGAAGAAGTATGGGCTAATCTGAGCCGTCCTTCTGTTTAGGGGGGGGGGGGGGGGTAGTGAAGCAGAAGTGTACTTTTGAGGCGCGTAGCACCAATGGCATGACACAAGCCTGAGCTGAAAAAGGTGGTGCCGCTCACCGGAGACAACAAAGGCATGACACAATAACTGTGGCGAGATGTACAATAAACTTGTGCATGGCGACTGACCACATGCTGAATATTTTTTCTAAACACATGTAGCATTTTCTAAATGCTTGATTAACGTTTTGAAATGCTTGCCTAACATTTTATATACATGATCAGAATATTCAATCATTTTTTAACAAATACTCAACATTTTTTCTATACAAATTTGACATTTTTAAAATGCTTGATTAACATTTTTGTATAAATGATCAAAAATTCCCATCATTTTTGTAATACATGGTAAACATATTTTGTATACACATTAGCATTTTTCAAATACTTGATTAACATTCATGAATACATGATCAATTTTTTATACATTTCTCGTATGACTGATAAACATTTTCTTTATACACGTTTAACATTTTTCAAATCCTTGGTCAACATTTTTAAAATATTTTTTATAGATTCTTTTGTAATATATATTTAGAATATTTTAAAGTATAAAGAAACAAAAGTAAAAAATAAAGCAAAATAGGAAAACAGAAAACATAAAAAGAAACAAAAATAAAGGAGGCTGTACCCACACGCGCTGCTGGGCAGGCTCATCTGGAGCTCCCCCGACCCTGACCCCGACGCGATGCTTCCATCTGTTCCCACCGCGCGCTGCTGCTCGTCGACCCCGCCGCCCCGAGCTGATCCACCGCGCCACCCTCATCTGGTAGGTGAGTTTTCGTGCAAAATCGTGCATTGTGTCTCAAACTGTAGATCGTGCTGATATTGGTGTCAGTCTTTTGGGCCCGATTCATCAAAGGAAACTATCTGCAGATAACTGCTTCGTTTTGTTGAAAGCATTTTTTTTTTGCTTTGCCAACAGTAGGACGAATTCAGGATTGAACCTGGGTGAACTTTATGGAACCATGAACATTGAATCCTTTTTTTTTTTTTGCGGTTGCAGCACCTAGGACGCTATAGAGAGGACATGTCTTAACAAACTACTCCCTCCGTTCCCAAATGTAAGTCTTTTTAAAGATTCCACTACAAACTACATACAGATATATATAGACATATTTTAAAGTCTAGGTTCACTCATTTTGCTCCATATGTAGTCCATAGTGAAATCTCTAAAATGACTTATATTTAGGAATGGAGGGAGTAGTAGGGAAAAAAGAGGATTGTAGCAAAGCCAGGAAAACCCGCTGTCCATGCCTCATCATGTTCATCACCATATATAGACACAGACAATAGGGCAAAAACCTGGCGAACCATGCTATCCTATCATTACAAAGTACAAACCAAAGTAGTAGGAATTATAAGCAGTTTTAATAACAAGTATAGCCGATGTAGTACTTCAGTTTAAGTGGTCATTCAGCACAGCAACACTATCATTCAGGGCACTAGCGGCAGCGGCGTCGATAAGGAATGCATGACCGCCCGTGAAGGAGCACTAGCGGTGCCAAAAGGAGCAGTGGCCTGCTGTCCGCAGCAGCAGCAGCAGCAATCTTCCACTCCACCGGCCGTGGCTGCTGCAGCGGCGGCGAGCAGCAGTAGCACGCAGCTTCCAGCCATGGCATCGGGGCCGACGGGAGCGAGATAGAGCAAGGCGGAGGAGAAGAAGCTCAGATGGCGGCCATGTCTACCATGGAGAGCGCCATGCCTTTTTCAAAACTGTTGTGTTAATCTTACTGAACCTGAACCTGTTTGTTGTTTCTGAACTTTCTGAAAATAAAGCCAGAGGCACGCTGTGTTCGTGCTGCGGCTGAATAGGACTAGTGGTTATTTTTCCTTGTCAGTCATGTAATCGTTGGCCACGATCTCGTCCGTGGGATCGCACGGGTTAAACGGATCGAGGCCGGCTTGTTAGGATCTGAAGGAATAAAAGGTAGAAACAGAAAAGACGCAAACTTGGCGCGTCGCAAAATCTCTCTGTTCACTGCGTTCGCGTAGGTCTTCTTCCTCCTTCAGTTCATCTCGCGCGTGTGTGTGTTAGCTATAGCGGGCTATTTGTGAAGGCGACCATTTAGCAGCTCCCTGCTGAAAAGGCTATAGCGGGCTATAGCGAGGCTATAGCCGGCTATTTAAAACTATGATAGAGACCTGATTGCTTTTATTTTTTGTAGGGATCGACATGTGGGCTCCACACGTCATGACAATTAACTAACGGTCCAATATAATGGTTACCTGATGAGTTGACCCAATCTGTCATAAACGCGGGTTAAACTTCACGCTTCGACAACTAGGGTTTTTTGGAACAGCAAACCAGATTTGTGATAGTTTTTTTTTGGAAAATTAAGAAATAAGGTAGTTTTTATAACCCTAACCCGTAATGTGGTAGTTTTTTTTCTATTTACTCCAAATATTCACCAGAAATTTAGATATGAAGGGTGGGATGGGTGTCGATTGCTTGCCTCATTGCTGCTTTCACCTTTTTTTAATAGCAGAACAATAGGCATTAGACTATCTATAGTGGGGACACTAGTAGAAAACAGGGCTTTGGTCACAGGGCAGTATTCACATTAGTCCCGGTTCAGTCACGAACCGGGACTAATGTTAGCATTCGTCCCGGTTCGTGGGGCTAAGGCATTAGTCCCGGTTCACCTGGGCCCTTTAGTCCCGGTTGGTGCCACGAACCGGGACTAAAGGGTGTGATGCCCATTAGACCTTTAGTCCCGGTTGGTGCCACCAACCGGGACTAATGGGCTTTGAGGCATTAGTACCGGTTCATGGCACGAACCGGTACTAAAGGTCCCATTTTCAAACTCTACCCCCCCTCCCCCCCGGACCGCCTTTTTAGTTTTAGAAAAAACAAAAGAAAATGATGGAAATGTCAAAAAAATAAAATAAAATAAGTTTTCCATGTGATATGTGGTCAAAAACCGGGACTAAAGGGCCTTACCAACCGGGACAAAAGCCCCTTTTTCTACTAGTGGGAGTAAGTTAGACTAGTAACATGCATATGTTACTACATGTATATTGAGGAGTAACATATGTGCGGTGTCATGCAACACTTTATTTATTAGGTTGTGAATTCATCTTGTCTTGATATGTGTGATGTTACCTATGATCACCTTGGCAACTAGGCACCGCGCCCGCGCTGAAGACCACCTCCCCCACCGTGAGCAAGGACAACCGTAGGAAAATTGTGGGAAATGATCCATTCATGCTGTGGAAAATGATCGTGTGGCTCACGCTCTTGAGACTGGGACACCATACAAAAGTTGTGGAATAAAGCACGATGGACCAATAATGCTCTTACCAGCTAGCCTAGCCTGTTGCTTTCAAAGCCACACCTTATCTTCTTCTTCTTCCCTTCTCCTGCAGCTGCATGCTTCCTTCCTCCTCTCTTCGTTTCATCTTCCATCGTTACCTCGCCATAATATATTTTCTATTGTGCACGGCAGACAGACGAAAGAGTCACTCAAAAACGGTGAAAACTACTTGGACTCGCTCGCTCACCATGCATGTGAAACTCAATTTGTATCAATTTGAGGTGATACATAGATTCTTGAAAAATGTATTTATATTATGGGACGGAGGGAGAACCTCTGATCATCGATGTCCTCTTCAGCAGCAGTGGCAACAGTTTGAGGCTACCTTGGAATTTTTCGATTTCCCCTTCTTCTTTTTGGGTTGCAGTTATTGGTGTCGGCTTGTATTCACTTTAGTTACAACGTCATGCATGAAAGTGATCGCGCCTCGCGACTTGATGTCGGATGGATGAAATTTACTCAATTTGTAGATGAAATAAACAAGATATTATGTGTGTCCGTACAGAGGGGAAAAAGTTGGTCGAGCTTTGATTTACTTTGGACCAACATGCGTGCAAATATTTTTCTCTTACAAACTTGAATAAAGTGGTATTCCTTACATGGAGGAGAAGGACTGCTCAACCTCGCAATATTAGGACTTGTGATGAGCTAGCATGTCACCGACGAGCAGGCCTATGGAAGTGCTCTGTCAGGATCCAGGCGATGGTTATGAGCTCACCGCCACGGCTGAGCTGCTTGGCATGGGACTCCCTGCTGCATCTGATTGACGCAGCGACAAGCATACGCACCCATGCGTCCAAGATGAGCTTTAGAAGCACTTCCACAGACAGATTGCCAGTTGTGTATGCCTCAGGCACTATGCGCCAAAGAATGTTACGACAACGCTTATCCATGCGATCTTCCGAGCGTGCACTTCTATGGATTTCATTGGCGGAATGTTCCACTGCCTCAGGTAGCAGTTCCTTGGCAAACAAGGTTCCATAGATGACCGTAGTATACGGGCGGTCGGAGTCGTGGTACCAAGACGGCCTCCTTATATCCAGGGCACGCAGTATGGGCCCAAAACCTGCCGTCCTTTGGCACGAAGTCGCTTCACTCCATATGTCCTGCAGAGCATCGCTGGTTTGCTCACACATGCTGCGGACCTTAAGGGCTGGTAGCATGTCGTGCCGTGCCACGGCCAGATACATCATGTAGTTCGAGAGGGCGTTGATCGCCCCCACACACGGGGATTGTACTGTGTTTGCTTCGGGATACGAGAGGACGATATTGGTGGTGATGTGCCAGACAAAGATCACATCCTGAAGCTCGATATTACCTTCCGGTAATTTCACGTCGAACAGCCCAGAGAGATCATCATTATTCTTAATCGTCCGCCATATCGCTTCATACAACAACTCCCTGACATCCCTTTGAATCACTAAGGTCCCCTTGTGCTGATATTTCTTCCACCAATCATCGAGCTTCATCATCCGTAATACTCTGATGCTTGTCTTGGTCGTGTCACGAGAGCACACGTCAAACAAATTATACTGCCCAACGGATCCTGACCACCCTCTCCTAGATGCCGCCTTCACAAGCCGACGGGAAGACTGAATTCTCCTACAAAGCATCTTACCCCATCCTCCTTTATTTTCCAATAAATCACATGTCCAGCTTGACATTGCAGCCTTGACTAACGACACCGTGTCCAGAAACAGTGCACCACCAAACAAGATGTAGGTGATAATAACATCAATTTTGGCATGACCATGTTTACCATAGAAATGAAACAACCGTAATGCACCAAGAGTGGAGATCAGTGAGATGACACGGAGGAAGTAGCCATACCAACCGTGGATCATCGTTGCCTTGGTGTAGAGGATGTCATACATGAGGGAGAGCTCCATCTCGACTACCTTGCCAATATGCCCCCCTTTCCAATGTCGGGAAACTTTACCCGAATCCTCAGAATAATCAGTCAGTGCAGCCATGCAAGTTGGGAGCACATGGTGAGCAAATAACAGAAGCTCTTCTTCATCCGGGTCTCGTGTATGATTTTTCTTTGACCCTACCGGCGCATCCCTAGAGGGTCGAGCCTTGATCGAGCTTCGGATATTGTCAAGGGTGGCACGCTTGAGGGCCCATGTCCTCTCCAAGTACTTGAGGAAACCAACCATGAACATCAAGCTGGCTGCTACCACCATGGCTGGTTCGTGGGTCATATGTTTATACATGACATAACAAACTCCAACGGTTTGGACGCCAAGAGTTAGAAGGTGGCGTGGCCAGAGCTGGTTGTCCTCGAGGGCGTAGGCGGTGATGTTGTCCTGGCTACCAAGATGTAAGAGGAGAAATGGCGCCCAGAATGCCACCAGCTCGTGTTCGGGCAACCAACCATTGATGGAAAGGTGGCCAAGAGTGTATATAGCGGTGGAGTCGGCCATGAGATAGGCGAGCCAAAGGAGCACCCTCAGGCAGATCCGCGGCAAGGTGGAGGATCTGCGCCGGCGGGTAGAGGCAAGGATAAGGAGAATGATTTGCAGACCGAAGCTGAGTAGTACGAGGACTTGGATCGCACATTTGTTCCACACGTGCAGTGGCCCTCCAAACATCGCTTAATTTGTTGTAAAAATATCTGCAAATCAGAAAGCCAAAGAATGAATTCTTATTGCTACGTCCATGGATTATCTATAATAGGCATAATAAGAAAAAGCAAAGAATGGGAATGCATGCATGACTACAACATACAGTGGCGTAGCGTGATCAAAGGACGAGAGGGGGCCAATTCCATACAAAAACACACAATATGCATGAAAAGTCACATCTATCTTATCTTCCACAACAAAACGATTCAACCGAGCTCCTTGTATTTGTGCAAGAAGAAGAAGAAGAAGAAGAAGAAGAAGAAGAAGAAGGAGGAGGAGGAGGAGGAGGAGGAGGCAGCATCATATCATAAGGAGGGATTGATGAGCTTACCTGACCACCTGCAGGCCTCAATTTAACTGCTGCTGTGCGCGCGCGCTGACCAAGATTGATGATAGCTACGACGACCGCTCACATCGATGGAGGGAGTCGCTGTGGTTCACTTGTCTCTCATCTGTCATCACCTACTCATATATAGCCGCCATGGTTGGGAAGGGCGTGGTGTGTGTAGGTGATGTATAGACCTGGATTATTGTTATTGGGGGCTCAGCACTTCTGTCGCCGTTGAGCCAAGGAGAAGAAGGACGCGTTTGGTTTGGCCTCGTGCTTGATTTTTTCCACAATTTTGTATGCATTGCGGTCGTTGGAGTCAACGCCCGGCCCGGTCCATTCCACGTGATTGGAAGTGTCTTCTTCATTGAAAATACAGAAATGAAACAACGAGATTTGTTAATTCTCGATCGACTGAGCGTCAAGATCCATATGTCGGACTGCTGTCGCTTGCGTTGTTTTCAATCATCTAGACGGATGTTCATGGGACCTACTCGTATTTACCGAGACCTCCCATTCGGCGCCGCAGAAGCCAACTGGTGCTCACCGCAGCGCCTTGTGGGCCGGCCCATGAACACTAGCTGGTCGGGTCACTCCAGCCATAAGTTTGATTTGTTTTTTTCTTCTAGGGACTTGGTTTCGTCTGTTGACTTGACCCTGCGGACCACCGACTGACACATTGACCGTTGACTTGAACCATTAACTGTTGGCTCGACCATTGACCATCATTTTAAGTTGACTTGATTTCCAAAAAAAAATCATGTATTCAAAAAAGTTCATGAATTCAAACAAAGTTCAAAAAAATAAAAAATAAAATTATGTTTTTGAAAAAAACTCAAGACTTGAAAAAATAAAAAAGTTCATAATTTCAAAAAAGTTCGCAAAAATGAGAATATCTCATATTTAGGTCTGGAACCAGCTCCTTAACTAGTAATAACACTAGTATTTAGGTTTTTTTTGTTAAAACTATATTTCTGTTGGGTTAGTTATTTTTTTATTAGGTACGTTGACTTTTTTGTTAGGCCATTGGGTTGAGTGACAAGCCTCTCGAATATCCAATTCTGAAGCTAGGCTCATCTGCACCCGGTTAAGAGAAAATTCAAAACAAATAATTAAATATATAAAAAAACACTTTTTTGCATGTAAAAAGTGTTGGTGTGTGGGGTCGGAACTAAATTTCAAATCATATTTGGACATATGAGTAGCTCTCATGGAAAATGACAAATTGGTCAGAAACAGTAGATGAACAGTAAACTGTTTCACATACCCCAAATTTCTCTTTTTTACCGAGAGCTACTCATATATCCAAATGGGCTGAATTTGGAGCGGACATCACGCACCTAAGCATCTTCCATGCAAAAAGAAAACGATTTTTCATGACGTTTTGTTGTTTCTTTTTTCTTTTTTGAGAAACGTCAGTCGTCTGCCTGCCTACCTCCATTAAACCAACTCTTGTGGCGAGTAACCTACTTCGGCGTCCCGAGTACCACACGTCCGTCCCTGTGCCGACTGGCGGTTGCCGCCTCGCATCCGCCAGCTATTTATACATGGCTAGGCACTGGGCAGGAACCACACACTTCGCACCTCCGCTCTTAATCCCCTCCATCTACCACACACGTCATGGCCTCCGGCTCCAAAGTCTTCTAGGACGGCTTCTTCGGCATTGCCGCGGCCTGGGTCGCCCGGTGAGCTAGCAGGATATGCTGGCTTGCCGGCAAGCCCTTCGGAGCCGGAGCCACCACAATCGCCAGGCCCGTCCTCACATGTCTAGGCTGGCCAATGTCGTCTCCCCGCAAATTCGTCGGGAGCGACGGCGGCAACGCGTCCAACAAGCGAAGAAAGAAGCCATGTTCACGAGGTTGACGCGGTGGCGGAGGAATTCGACTGCGGCACCGACGATGACGTCGCAAACTCCATGTCGGTCGTTCCCTGGAGCCACGATGACGAAGGCCACACATCCGCGGCCGCCACCGATGGTGAGAAAAAGTAAACCATGGTCGCCGCTTCGATCCCCTATTCGGCGCCTTTACCGCCGCGGAAGCCAACTACGCTCACTGCAGCGCCTTCTAGGCCGGCCCACGAACGTGAGCTGGCCGCTCGCTCAAGTCGCTCCAGCCATCGGTTTGATTTGTTTTTTTTCCTAGGGACTTTGATGTAGGGTGGAACCCTATGGGGTTGACCTTTCATGTTTGGAGAGAATCCCTTCGAGGAACACGAAGAACGAGCGGGAGAGCACGAGGGAAATCACGAGGAAAACACAGGAGAATCACTCAAACCAACAAGATTCAATTACACATGCGCTAGGTCGATGAACACAAAGAGAGATACACGATCCACGGTCAACAAAGGACGATACAAGAGGTAACCGGGTTCTTCTCCGTGAGGAGGTCTTGATGGGGGCCACCCAAGAGGGGGTCGTGAATCCACTTGGGGGATCTTCTCCGAAGAGGTCCTGAGCTCCGAGGAGAAGTAACCAAGTGGATGAGCAAGGCTCTCACACAAAATATGAGCTTATCCTTTGCTAACTCTAAACATAGCCCTAGGTACGGTTTATATAGTCTTGGGGTCGAAGTAGATGAAGAGGGGCTCGGATTGGGGATCACAGCCGCCCATCCTGATGAGCCCGTGCGCACGGGGTAAGTTGGTCCCGTGCGCACGGGGGTCCCGTGGGCACGGTACAGGCCCGTGGGCACGGGGTGCTCCAGCGCCAACTCTCCGAGTAGTCCGTGCGCACGGGGTCTTCGAGGCCCGTGGGCACGGGGTCGCCTGGGAGATGCAGAGTTGATCTTGTTGCACTCCTTCTTCCTCCTTGTGGCCTTGGGGTCCTTCTCCTACTCCTTTGGGGTGTTCCTCGCCAGCTTGTGGTCGTTGGTCTTCATATCTAAGGACACATAGACCTCTTTGGTGAGGTAGCAAGCAAGTCCAATGGATATTCATGATATTCTCGAAGAAGAGCGTGTTCACCTTAATTCCGGTAGGTCCGCTTGGGGCTTGATGTTTGGGATGCTCCGCATCATCCCCTCCCCCTTGGGAAAGATCCGACCTTGGATCGTAAACCGTATCGCCATGTACACGGTAGGCATGGATGTACCTTAGGTCGATGTCGTGGCATTCCTCAACTTGAAGGTCCAGAGGGTCCATCTCCAATGCCGGTCCTCCATCCAATATATGTATCATGTAGACAAGAAGAAGGAAACAACAATGAAAGTATGGCCCATCCGATATGCATATTTGAAGATGGCTCAAAGGGAAGGAGTTCACCTTTAGGAGATTCTCACAAATGTTGGTGTTGCACATCATGTATGCCTTCACATAAGCAAAATGTCTCTTTATGGTACCGCCTTGTGAATCCTTCAAAATGAAAGGACATGGCAAACACTCGGAAAAACAAATGAGGTTAGCGGAAGTGCAAAACCTAACATTCGTGTGGTAAGATACCCAACAAGTGTATGCATCATGCTCATCATAAGATATGACAAGGGAGCATTTCATAGTATGGAGGCATATGATGCGAGAACAACCAAATACAATAGGCTCAATCAAACAAGCATGCTTCACAAGTAAAGTGTCCAAGTCTCCAAGATCAATAAGCATAGCAAGTTGGCACTCAATACAAGGTGATATGAGAGATGCAAGTAATGGAGACAATAGACAATGATAGATATAAATCATGTGAGAGGCATGAACTCGTAGGTGCTATCAACCCAAGAAAGCGAGTAATGGAACATGGGTGATGCAACAAAGCAAGAAATCATAAAGATCAAGTCAAGCAAGCTAGTAGTGCGAAGATGCAACATACTAGAAGGAATCATGGCAAGCATGTCGTGTGTGCAAATAGTGGGCATGAATAATGCACATGACATATCACAAGCATGAAAGCAAGATATGAGTAGAATGGCATGAATGTATTGGCGAGAGGCCATATGTAAATAGCAATGGGGCATCAAGACTCTCCCAACACAACAAGCATCAATAGCATGGGGCACATGATAAACATGGCAATAACAACAAGGATCTCCACCAAGCATGCAAATACACATAGAAGTAGCATAATGATGTAACATGGGTAGATGCAAGCAAGGGTCACAATTGCATGGCAAAGGCATAGAAGCAAGCATAACATGCAAAGTGAACACGAGAAAATGAGCATAAGGTGACAAGTGGTAAATGGCCCATAGCCGTGTGAGAGACAAATAAAAGAGATGCGCGTAGTCCTTGCGCAAAAGGAGACTCAAAGTATGTAATGCATCACTCGCAATATCTAGAGCATTGTGAGGAATGCTATGCATGTGGTGCACACAAGGGATGTAATCATGCGATACACAATAATTTTCATGGCATGGCATATGAGACGAATTGCACAAATTTTGCAAAGGAAGCATAGTAATATCATCGCAAGAGAAACAAAAGCCAATGACCATCATCTTGTCATCTATGCCATAAGTGCAAATGGGATTTATTTGAATGGGGCATGCATAGTTACTATGTTGAGCTTGAAATGATGCGATATGGGAGATCTCACTCGTAGCATATGACAAGTTCAATGGATTGTCAAACATGATGTGACCAATAGAATTTTCACATGATATCCTATGAAGCATAGCATCAGAACTAGGCAACTCAACATGCTCATCATCATATTCATCATAAATAGGTAAGTCAAGGCATGACGAAGTTTCACTAGCATGAAGTATGGTAATAGGTGGGTCAACATCATGGGAGCAATCATTGTCAAGAGCATCCACTAGTGGGACAAGAGAAGCACCATCACCTATGTTACCTTTGGAGAGTCACTCATGTGTGGGGCTAGTGGTGGTCACACTCATCCTCTCATAGGAAATGCTCTCAATGTCACATATGGTGGAGTTACTCATGTCACTCATGTGGTGGTGGCTCTCCTCGCATGACAAATGGGGCATCTCGACATATGTGGGTGTCGGAGAGATGTAGGTGCAAATGTCTCCAAGCTCAACTCCAATCGCCGTGGTCGAAGGGGATGTCCCTTGCTCGAACTCCTTGTCGCCGTCTTGGTGTTGGAGGTCCATATGATGCGGCACCTCGTAGCTCGTCTCCATGACCGAAGGAAATTTCCCATGCTCGGCCATCTTCCTTGGGGGGCTTCCGAAGATGGAAGTGCCACCCTCGCTCGTAGGTGGTCGCCTTGGACTTGATGAAGTCATTGTAGGCGTACTCGCGGGAAGTAGGCGAAGATGCCGTACGTCCAAAGGCGAAGATGCCTTGATAGCACTTGGCGAAGATGCCAAAGTGGTTGGTTTAGCCGTAGCTCCGTCTTGGTGGTGCTCGTCTCGCGGTCTTCTCTTATGCTCATGAAGCTTGGACTTGGCATGAAGTAGGGCTTGTTCGGACTTGTACGTTTGCGCTTGTGGAGCATCTTCATGTTGATGGTGTCGATGTCGCACTTGAGCTCGTAGTAGATGTCGTTCGTCCTCATCGTGCACATGTTGCTTGGAGGTGACTTGCCCTTCATGACGATGTGGATCACGAATGTGATGGTGGTCGCCATGGAGATGTGGACGTGGACGACTTGCGCTTGCATCGCTTGGGCGCTCCGAAGACATGTGGCTTGAGCGTCGCCGTCTTGAAGATGACGAAGGGGAAGAAGACTTGATCAAGGCCCGAATCTCCTCCATCCTTTCATCTTGCTCCTCCTTTTGTGCGGAAAGCTTGTTGTCGATGTAGTCCCTTTTCCTTTCTTCGGAGAGATGAATGTCGATGGAGAGGTTCTCGATGCGCTCTTGCAAGGTAGATTGTGCTCCTTGCATTTCGTGTTGTAGTCCGAAGATGGACATTTTGGTGATGTAGCTGTTCGCGCCGTCGTTGTTGTCGAAGACCGGAGATGAAATGCCTTGCCTATCCATCACAAGACTCGAGAAAATATGAGTGGGAGAAAGGGAAGAACTTATACCAAATGTACCTTGACCGATGTTGAAAATGGATCAATGATCACTCAATGTGTAACAAGGAAATAGCTCAATTGGTACCAATTCTTGTCGGTTTCTCACACCTACACAAGTAAAGCTTTTGGTGGAGCTTGGTGAGGATAGTGGCACAAAAATTTGATGCAAAATGTTAGCAAGAGTCAATAATGTTGAAAGAGATTCACAAATTCGCAAGTGAAACAAGTAGACCAATAGCAATGAATGGCACACCGAAACGCACACACAGATAGATAAATGGGGCCGTGCAACCAAGGAATGAGCTCAAAATGTGGAATCCACCAAAACGCTTGTGTTGCAGAACTCAAGAGAGACACTAGCACGATTTCTCAATAGGCGGATACGACACTTGTGCACAGCCTATAAGATGCAAAATGGATAAACTTTCTATCCCAAGTATGCTATATATGTATGCTTCCCGGTGTTTGATCCAAGATGATCGGATATGACAATCTTATATGCAATGTGGTATGATGCTATGGCACTTGCTTACAAGCTCTTTGTTCTCTCTTTTTCTTTGCTTAAAAGCTTATTCTCTCTCTTTTTTTGTATGGCCAATTTGCACAATGCACAAACCAAGATAGCAATTGTGTATATGCGGGAACAATCTTGTGACACAAGAGATGATAGCAATATATGCACCACGATGATTTGGTATGTATGCTATGGGAAGTATGATCACTAATGTGCACAAGTAACGTTGCCGACAATACTCAAATGGCTAGTCTCGATAGGCAAGTAACGCAAAATGGGCTAGGGGTTAACAATGCAATTGCAAGGGGAATGTACAATGGTGTCGTCGAGGTTACCATCCTTTGCGCTGATGAGTGGCGGTGTTCTTGATGTAGATACCAATATGATGGAGACTCGTCCCTAAGTAGCCGAAACACCTTAGGAAACGGAAAAAACCGCGAACTCAAATCTCAAACGACAAATGTCAAATGGTGGTAGCGGGAGGAGGTGGTGTTGCACTAGGCAATCCGGAAGTGGAGGTTATGGTGGTGGACTATACACGGTGTCGGAGTTGGAGGTCACCGTCCCTAAGTAGCCGAAACACCTTTGGAGACACCACTCACAACTCAAACAAAATTGGGTTAAGTTGCGGAAGGCTAAGGTGGTTTTGCGGATAATGTGGTGGAGGGCCTAGGCAAACTTGGAAAAATGCCGAAATTTTGGTGGAGTCAAATGGTGTTGGAGCCTATCTAGGTGGATGGTGGATGTGTTGGAAATATGCCCTAGAGGCAATAATAAAAGGATTATTATTATATTTCCTTGTTCGTGATAATTGTCTTTTATTCATGCTACAATTGTATTATCCGGAAATCGTAATGCACGTGTGAATACATAGACCACAACATGTCCCTAGTGAGCCTCTAGTTGACTAGCTCGTTGATCAACAGATAGTCATGGTTTCCTGACTATGGACATTGGATGTCATTGATAACGGGATCACATCATTAGGAGAATGATGTGATGGACAAGACCCAATCCTAAGCATAGCACAAGATCGTGTAGTTCGTTTTGCTAGAGCTTTTCCAATGTCAAGTATCCTTTCCTTAGACCATGAGATCGTGTAACTCCCGGATACCGTAGGAGTGCTTTGGGTGTACCAAAGGTCACAACGTAACTGGGTGGCTATAAAGGTGCACTACAGGTATCTCCGAAAGTGTCTGTTGGGTTGACACGGATCGAGACTAGGATTTGTCACTCCATATGACGGAGAGGTATCTTTGGGCCCACTCGGTAATGCATCATCATAATGAGCTCAATGTGACCAAGTGTCTGGTCACGGGATCATGCATTATGGTACGAGTAAAGTGACTTGCCGATCACGAGATTGAACGTGGTATTGGGATACCGATGATCGAATCTCGGGCAAGTAACATACCGATTGACAAAGGGGATTGTATACGGGGTTGCTTGAATCCTTGACATCGTGGTTCATTCGATGAGATCATCGAGGAGCATGTGGGAGCCAACATGGGTATCCAGATCCCGCTGTTTGTTATTGACCAGAGAGCCGTCTCGGTCATGTCTACGTGTCTCCCGAACCCGTAGGGTCTACACACTTAAGGTTCGGTAACGCTAGGGTTGTAAAGATATTAGTATGCAGCAAACCGAAAGTTGTTCGGAGTCCCGGATGAGATCCCGGACGTCACGAGGAGTTCCGAAATGGTTCGGAGGTAAAGAATTATATATGAGAAGTCGAGTTTCGGCCATCGGGAAAGTTTCGGGGGTCACCGGTATTGTACCGGGACCACCGGAAGGGTCCCGGGGGTCCACCGGGTGGGGCCACCCATCCCGGAGGGCCCCATGGGCTGAAGTTGGAGGGGAACCAGCCCCTGGTGGGCTGGTGCGCCCCCCTGGGCCCCCCTCTGCGCCTAGGGTTGGGAACCCTAGGGGAGGGGGCGTCTCCACTTGCCTTGGGGGGAAAGTTTCCCCCCTTGGCCGCCCCCCTAGGAGATCCCATCTCCTAGGGCCGGCGCCCCCCTGGGGTCCCTATATAAAGAGGGGGGGTGGGAGGGCAGCCGCACCCTGACACCTGGCGCCTTCCTTCCCCCCTTGCTACAACTCTCCCTCCCGTAGTCGCTTGGCGAAGCCCTGCCGGATCCCTGCTGCATCCACCACCACGCCGTCGTGCTGCTGGATCTTCATCAACCTCTCCTTCCCCCTTGCTGGATCAAGAAGGAGGAGACGTCACGCTGACCGTATGTGTGTTGAACGCGGAGGTGCCGTCCGTTCAGCGCTAGGATCTCCGGTGATTTGGATCACGACGAGTACGACTCCCTCAACCCCGTTCCTTTGAACGCTTCCGCTCGCGATCTACAAGGGTATGTAGATGCACTCCTCTCTCTCGTTGCTAGATGAACTCATAGATTGATCTTGGTGAACATAGGAAAAAAATTATTTTATGCAACGTTACCCAACAGTGGCATCATGAGCTAGGTCTATGCGTAGTTCTCTATTGCATGAGTAGAACACAAATCTGTTGTGGGCGTAGATGTTGTCAACTTTCTTGCCACTACTAGTCTTATTTTGCTTCAGCGGTATTGTGGGATGAAGCGGCCCGGACCGACCTTATACGTACGCTTACGTGAGACAGGTTCCACCGACTGACATGCACTAGTTGCATAAGGTGGCTAGCGGGTGTCTGTCTCTCCCACTTTAGTTGGAGCGAATTCGATGAAAAGGGTCCTTATGAAGGGTAAATAGAAGTTGAAAATCACGTTGTGGTTATTCGTAGGTAAGAAAACGTTCTTGCTAGAACCCTATTGCAGCCACGTAAAAGATGCAAGAACAATTAGAGGACGTCTAACTTGTTTTTGCAGCAATTGCTTTGTGATGTGATATGGCCAAAAGTTGTGATGAATGATGGATGATATATTGTGATGTATGAGATCAGGTTCTTGTAATAGGAATCACGACTTGCATGTCGATGAGTATGGCAACCGGCAGGAGCCATAGGAGTTGTCTTAATTATTGTATGACCTGCGTGTCAATGATTTAACGCCATATAATTACTTTACTTTATTGCTAAACCGTTAGCCATAGTAGTAGAAGTAATAGTTGGCGAGCTACTTCATGGAGACACGATGATGGAGATCATGATGATGGAGATCATGATGTCATGCCGGTGACGAAGATGATCATGGAGCCCTGAAGATGGAGATCAAAGGAGCTATATGATATTGGCCATATCATGTCACTACTATATAATTGCATGTGATGTTTATTATGTTTATGCATCTTGTTTACTTAGAACGACAGTAGTAAATAAGATGATCCCTCATAATAATTTCAAGAAAGTGTTCCCCCTAACTGTGCGCCGTTGCTAAAGTTCGTCGTTTCGAAGCACCACGTGATGATCGGGTGTGATAGATTCCTACGTTCACATACAACGGGTGTAAGACAGTTTTACACATGCAAAAACACTTAGGTTAACTTGACGAGCCTAGCATGTACAGACATGGCCTCGGAACACAGAGACCGAAAGATCGAACATGAGTCGTATGGAAGATACGATCAACATGGAGATGTTCACCGATGATGATTAGTCCGTCTCACGTGATGATCGGACACGGCCTAGTCGACTTGGATCATGTAACACTTAGATGACTAGAGGGATGTCAAATCTGAGTGGGAGTTCATTAAATAATTTGATTAGATGAACTTAATTATCATGAACTTAGTCTAAAATCTTTGCAAAAATGTCTTGTAGATCAAATGGCCAATGCTCATATCAACATAAACTTCAACGCGTTCCTAGAGAAAACCAAGCTGAAAGATGATGGCAGCAACTATACAGACTGGGTCCGGAACTTGAAGATCATCCTCATAGGTGCCAAGAAAGCATATGTCCTAGAAGGACCGCTAGGTGAAGCACCCATACCAGAGAACCAAGATGTTATGAACGCTTGGCAGTCACATGCTGATGATTACTCCCTCGTTCAGTGCGGCATGCTTTACAGCTTAGAACCGGGGCTCCAAAAGCGTTTTGAGCAACACGGAGCATATGAGATGTTCGAGGAGCTGAAAATGGTTTTCCAAGCTCATGCCCGGGTCGAGAGATATGAAGTCTCCGACAAGTTCTATAGTTGTAAGATGGAGGAAAATAGTTCTGTCAGTGAGCACATACTCAAAAAGTCCGGGTTGCACAACCGCCTGTCCCAGCTGGACATTAACCTCCCGGACGAGGCGGTCATTAACAGAATCCTTCAGTCGCTCCCACTGAGCTACAAGAGCTTTGTGATGAACTACAATATGCAGGGGATGGTGAAAACTATTCCTGGGGTATTTTCAATGCAGAAGTCGGCAGAGGTAGAAATCAAGAAAGAACATCAAGTGTTGATGGTCAATAAAACCACCAAGTTCAAGAAGGGCAAAGGTAAGAAGAACTTCAAGAAGGACGGCAAAGATGTTGCCGCGCCCGGTAAGCCAGTTGCCAGGAAGAAGTCAAAGAATGGACCCAAGCCTGAGACTGAGTGCTTTTATTGCAAAGGGAAGGGTCACTGGAAGGGGAACTACCCCAAATACTTAGCGGACAAGAAGGCCGACAACACTAAAGGTATATGTGATTTACATGTAATTGATGTGTACCTTACCAGTGCTCGTAGTAGCTCCTGGGTATTTGATACCGGTGCCGTTGCTCATATTTGTAACTCAAAGCAGAAGCTGCGGAATAAGCGGAGACTGGCGAAGGACGAGGTGACGATGCGCGTCGGGAATGGTTCCAAGGTCGATGTGATCGCCGTCGGCACGCTACCTCTACATTTACCCACAAGGTTAGTTTTAAACCTCAATAATTGTTATTTAGTGCCAGCTTTGAGCATGAACATTGTATGGATCTCGTTTAATGCGAGATGGCTACTCATTTAAATCCGAGAATAATGATTGTTCTATTTATATGAGAGATATGTTTTATGGTCATGCCCCGCTGGTCAATGGTCTATTCTTAGTGAATCTCGAACGTAATGTTACACATATTCATAGTGTGAATACCAAAAGATGTAAGATTGATAACGATAGTCCCACATACTTGTGGCACTGCCGCCTTGGTCACATTGGTGTCAAGCGCATGAAGAAGCTCCATGCTGATGGACTTTTAGAGTCTCTTGATTATGAATAATTTGACACATGCAAACCATGCCTCATGGGTAAAATGACCAAGACTCCGTTCTCCGGAACAATGGAGCGAGCAACCAACTTATTGGAAATCATACATACTGATGTGTGCGGTCCAATGAGCGTTGAGGCTCGCGGAGGATATCGTTATGTTCTCACTCTCACTGATGACTTAAGTAGATATGGGTATGTCTACTTGATGAAACACAAGTCTGAGACCTTTGAAAAGTTCAAGGAATTTCAGAATGAGGTAGAGAATCAACGTGACCGAAAGATAAAGTTCTTACGATCAGATCATGGAGGAGAATATTTAAGTCACGAATTTGGTACGCACTTAAGTAAATGTGGAATCGTTTCACAACTCATGCCGCCTGGAACACCTCAGTGTAATGGTCTGTCCGAACGTCGTAATCGTACTCTATTGCATATGGTGCGATCTATGATGTCTCTTACCGATTTACCGCTATCATTTTGGGGATACGCTCTAGAGACAGCTACATTCACTTTAAATAGGGCTCTGTCTAAATCCGTTGAGACGACACTGTATGAATTATGGTTTGGGAAGAAACCTAAGCTGTCGTTTCTAAAAGTTTGGGGATGCGATGCTTATGTCAAGAAACTTCAACCTGAAAAGCTCGAACCCAAGTCGGAAAAATGTGTCTTCATAGGATACCCTAAGGAAACCATTGGGTATACCTTCTACCTTAGATCCGAAGGCAAGATCTTTGTTGCCAAGAATGGATCCGTTCTGAAAAAAGAGTTCCTCTCGAAAGGAGTAAGTAGGAGGAAAGTAGAACTCAATGAAGTACTACCTCTTGAACCGGAAAGTAGTGCAGCTCAGGAAAATGTTTCTGTGGTGCCTACACCGACTGGAGAGGAAATTAATGATGATGATCAAGGTACTTCGGAACAAGTTGCTACTGAACTTCGTAGGTCCACAAGGACACGTTCCACACCAGAGTGGTATGGCAACCCTGTCCTGAAAATCATGTTGTTAGACAACGGTGAACCTTCGAACTATAAAGAAGCGATGGCAGGCCCAGATTCCAACAAATGGCTTGAAGCCATGCAATGTGAGATAGAATCCATGTATGAAAACAAAGTATGGACTTTGACAGACTTGCCCGATGATCGGCGAGCGATAGAAAACAAATGGATCTTTAAGAAGAAGACGGATGTGGATGGTAATGTTACCATCTATAAAGCTCGACTTGTCGCTAAGGGTTATCGACAAGTTCAAGGGGTTGACTACAATGAGACTTTCTCTCCCGTAGCGAAGCTGAAGTCCGTCTGAATCATGTTAGCAATTGCCGCATACTATGATTATGAGATATGGCAGATGGACGTCAAAATGGCATTCCTTAACGGCTATCTTAAGGAAGAACTGTATATGATGCAGCCGGAGGGTTTTATCGATCCTAAGAATGCTAACAAGGTATGCAAGCTCCAGCGATCCATTTATGGGCTGGTGCAAGCATCTCGGAGTTGAAACATTCGCTTTGATGAGATGATCAAAGCGTTTGGGTTTATCAGACTTATGGAGAAGCCTGCGTTTACAAAAAAGTGAGTGGGAGCTCTGTAGCATTTCTCATATTATATGTAGATGACATACTTTTGATGGGAAATGATATAGAACTTTTGGACAACATTAACGCCTACTTGAATAAGTGTTTTTCAATGAAGGACCTTGGAGAAGCTGCTTACATATTAGGCATCAAGATCTATAGGGATAGATTGAGACACCTCATAGGTCTTTCACAAAGCACATACCTTGATAAGATATTGAAGAAGTTCAATATGGATCAGTCCAAGAAAGGGTTCTTGCCTGTGTTGCAAGGTGTGAGATTGAGCTCGGCTCAATGCCCGACCACGGCAGAAGATAAAGAAGAGATGAGTGTCATCCCCTATGCCTCAGCCATAGGATCTATTATGTATGCCATGCTGTGTACCAGACCTGATGTAAACCTTCCCGTAAGTTTGGTAGGAAGGTACCAAAGTAATCCCGGCAAGGAATACTGGACAGCGGTCAAGAATATCCTGAAGTACCTGAAAAGGACAAAGGACAGGTTTCTCGTCTATGGAGGTGACGAAGAGCTCGTCGTAAAGGGTTACGTCGTCGCTAGCTTCGACACAGATCTGGATGACTCTAAGTCACAAACCGGATACGTGTATATGTTGAATCGTGGAGCAGTAAGCTGGTGCAGTTGCAAGCAGAGCGTCGTGGCGGGATCTACATGTGAAGCGGAGTACATGGCAGCCTCGGAGGCAGCGCATGAAGCAATATGGATGAAGGAGTTCATCACCGACCTAGGAGTCATACCCAATGCGTCGGGGCCAATCACTCTCTTCTGTGACAACACTAGAGCCATTGCCCTTGCCAAGGAGCCCAGGTTTCACAAGAAGACCAGACACATCAAGCGTCATTTCAACTCCATCCGTGAAAATGTTCAAGATGGAGACATAGATATTTGCAAAGTACATACGGATCTGAATGTCGCAGATCCTTTGACTAAACCTCTTCCGCAAGCAAAAGATGATCAACACCAGAACTCTATGGGTGTTCGATTCATCACAATGTAACTAGATTATTGACTCTAGTGCAAGTGGGAGACTGTTGGAAATATGCCCTAGAGGCAATAATAAAAGGATTATTATATTTCCTTGTTCGTGATAATTGTCTTCTATTCATGCTACAATTGTATTATCCGGAAATCGTAATGCACGTGTGAATACATAGATCACAACATGTCCCTAGTGAGCCTCCAGTTGACTAGCTCGTTGTTCAACAGATAGTCATGGTTTCCTGACTATGGACATTGGATGTCATTGATAACGGGATCACATCATTAGGAGAATGATGTGATGGACAAGACCCAATCCTACGCATAGCACAAGATCGTGTAGTTCGTTTTGCTAGAGCTTTTCCAATGTCAAGTATCCTTTCCTTAGACCATGAGATCGTGTAACTCCCGGATACCGTAGGAGTGCTTTGGGTGTACCAAATGTCACAACGTAACTGGGTGGCTATAAAGGTGCACTACAGGTATCTCCGAAAGTGTCTGTTGGGTTGACACGGATCGAGACTGGGATTTGTCACTCCGTATGATGGAGAGGTATCTCTGGGCCCACTCGGTAATGCATCATCGTAATGAGCTCAACGTGACAAAGTGTCTGGTCACGGGATCATGCATTACGGTACGAGTAAAGTGACTTGCCGGTAATGAGATTGAACGAGGTATTGGGATACCGACGATCGAATCTCGGGCAAGTAACATACCGATTGACAAAGGGAATTGTATACGGGGTTGCTTGAATCCTCGACATCGTGGTTCATCCGATGAGATCATCGAGGAGCATGTGGGAGCCAACATGCGTATCCAGATCCTGCTATTGGTTATTGACCAGAGAGCCGTCTCGGTCATGTCTACGTGTCTCCTGAACCCGTAGGGTCTACACACTTAAGGTTCGGTGACGCTAGGGTTGTAAAGATATTAGTATGCAGCAAACCGAGAGTTGTTCGGAGTCCTGGATGAGATCTCGGATGTCACGAGGAGTTCCGAAATGGTCCGGAGGTGAAGAATTATATATGGGAAGTCGAGTTTCGGCCATCGGGAAAGTTTCGGGGGTCACCGGTGATGGGGTTATGTACCTAGGGTAGGGTCATGGACCTGTTCCAAGTAACTTACCCTAGGACATCCCTAGAAGAGGTCGCCTTCCAGTCGACCAACGAGGATTCACTCGACTGGCCTGAAGGACTCGACCACGAAGACTCACTCGACCACCAGGAGGTCAAGAGGCACTCTGCACCGCAACGGCCTGTAATTAAGTAGACTTTATGATAGTAAAGGCACTTTATGTGGGGCGTTACCAGTAACGCCCCAGACTTAACTCACCTTAAACCCTCTCCTACGTGGGCTGGCTGGGGTCCTGGCGCACTCTATATAAGCCACCCCCCTCCACAGGCAGAAGGGTTCGGCACCTTGTAATCCATACATTCATAATCCACTCGACCGCCTCCGGGCTCCGAGACGTAGGGCTGTTACTTCTTCCGAGAAGGGCCTGAACTCGTACATCCTTTGTGCTTACAACCTCTCCATAGCTAGGACCTTGCCTCTCCATACCTACCCCCCACTCTACTGTCAGGCTTAGAACCACGACAGTTGGCGCCCACCGTGGGGCAGGTGTTTTAGCGATTTTGTGGAGAAGTTGCGATTCTTCCGAGTATTTTCATCATGGTGTCTGCTGGAGTTTTGGTCGAGGGTCAAGAGATCCGTCTCGGCACTCTCACCTTCATCGCCGACGACTCCGCATGGCTCCAGGAGGCTCCACTCGACGTAGATGCGCTCCCCGTCCGCGGTGCGACGCATTTTCGCGCATGTGTCCGCGGCGTTCTGCTGCGGCAACCATCGACCCAGTATCGGTCGGCTCCTCCATCTTCCACCCTCCCGGTCTCCCGCCAGCGCAAGCGCTCAGGCCGGTCGAGGCTTCAGCGATGGGTGAGTCACGCGGTGGCTCGCCAGTCGGCCACTACACAAGTTGCGGCAATCGAGCCCAACGAATCTCTCTACGGCTTGTTCGATCAGTCGACTGGCTCCGGAGAGACTGCATCCGAGTGCGGAAGCAGTGATCCAGCGGCGGAAATCTTGATGGTCGACGGGCCCCACAGCCCTCCTGGCTTCGCCCGTGGTGGTGGAGCAGGCGACGGCGGCGACCCTGCACGAGGCTACGAAGAGTACCAGCCCGAGCCACTCGACTCTCTGCAAAGAGAAGAGCTTCGCCGCAGGAACGAGGATCCCCTGCGTATTCCCATCGCAGGAGAAACCCCCGAGGCTCGTGCCTTGGAGGAGGCGCGTCTGGCCAATTTGGCCGAGCGCACTCGACTGGAGAACCTTCAGCGAGCACTCGACGAGCGCGCGCGGCAACGAGTTCCCGACACCAGTCGACGTCAACTCTTCCCGCCGACTCAGGTATATCGAACCCCAATTCAGAATTTAGCAGCTGCGACCCGTATAGCAGAGTCCATTCAGCCTTCGCAGTCAGAAGCTGGCAGAGGTTTGCTGCAGATCAGGGATCTGCTCCGGGCAGCAGGAGATCAGAATTCAGCCGTGTCTCAGTCGCGCAACAGAATTCACAGTCGATCTGTCACTGTGAATACGGTTCAGTCGGCTCACAGCCCCAGATCGCCTCCGCGGCGCGAAGGGCGTGAGAATCGGCGAGATCAATATGGCGACAGACTCGACCGAGATGATAGGCGTCGAGTGCCCTATTCCCCTCCGAGGGGTGGGTCTTACGCTCCTCGGCAGCCAGATGATAGGCGTCAGTACAGTACAGGGCGTAGGGTTCCAGTTGACCCCAGAGAGCCAGGCTTCGACGCGCGATCCATTATCGTGCAAGGGTTGGTCGACCGGAACAGAGCCCATCGAGGCGCACTCGACAGAGATGTGCCCACGAGCAGTCGAGTACATGTTTCTGGTCCTGAATGTTTCAGCAGAGCTATCAGAGCCGCAGTTATCCCCCCCAATTTCAGGTTGGCAACAGGAGTCAGCAAGTTCACTGGTGAGTCTAAGCCTGAAACTTGGCTTGAAGACTACCGAGTGGCAGTTCAGATCGGTGGTGGGAACGACGAGGTGGCCATGAAGCATTTGCCCCTCATGTTGGAAGGTTCTGCCAGGGCATGGTTGACTCAATTGCCTCCTAGCAGCATTTACACTTGGGAAGATCTGTCCCGAGTGTTCGTCAGAACGTTCGAAGGGACTTGCAAGCGACCAGCGGGATTGACAGAGTTGCAAGTCTGCGTGCAGAAAACCAATGAGACTCTCAGAGAGTATATTCAGAGGTGGATCACTTTGCACCACACTGTGGAAAATGTCTCTGACCATCAGGCAGTATGCGCCTTCAAAGATGGTGTCAAGAACAGAGAACTGAGTTTGAAATTTGGTCGAACCGGTGACATGACCTTGAGTCGGATGATGGAGATTGCTACCAAGTACGCCAACGGCGAAGAAGAAGACCGACTCCGAAGCGGCAAGCACAAGCCGAGTCAGTCGGAAAAAGGAAACACCAGTCGGAAACAGAAGCGGAAGGCTGAACCGGCAGCTCCTGGAGAGGCTCTGGCCGTGACTCAAGGAAAGTTTAAGGGGAAACCAAAAGGATCCTGGAACCCCAAGAAGGTAAAGGATAAAGAAGGGAACGACGTGATGGATATGCCGTGTCATATTCACACGAAGAAAGATGAAGAGGGGAATATCATTTACCCAAAGCACACCACTCGCCAATGTCGACTCCTGATCCAGCAGTTTCAGGGAAAACAGTCTAAGGACAAGGAGAAGGAGTCGGACAAGGCCGAAGACAAAGAGGACAGTGAGGGAGGATATCCGCATATCAACTCCACTCTGATGATCTTCGCAGATGTGGAAAGCAGAAGTCGACTGAAAGTGATTAACCGAGAGGTTAACATGGTTGCCCCAGCAAAGGCAAATTATCTGAAGTGGTCTCAAACACCCATCACATTCGACCAATCTGATCACCCGACTCATATTGCCACCCCTGGGAGGCAAGCTTTGGTGGTCGATCCAGTTGTCGAAGGCACTCGACTGACAAAGGTGCTGATGGACGGTGGAAGTGGGCTGAATCTGTTATATGCAGACACGTTGAAAGGTATGGGCATTCCGATGTCCCGACTGAGCACTAGTAACATGAGCTTCCATGGAGTTATACCAGGGAAGAAGGCCGAGTCACTCGGCCAGATAGCTTTGGACGTAGTGTTTGGCGATTCAAAGCATTTTCGCAAAGAAAAGTTGACGTTTGAGGTCGTGGATTTTCAAAGTGCATATCATGCCATTTTGGGGAGACCAGCCTATGCACGGTTCATGGCTCGACCATGTTACGTGTACCTCAAATTGAAGATGCCCGGTCCCAAAGGTGTGATCACTGTCACCGGTGATAGGAAAAAGGCAGAGGAGTGCTTTCAGAAGGGCTCCAAAATTGCCGATTCCCAAGTGACAGCGGTCGAGTTCGAAGAATACAAGCAAAACGCAGATCCGAGTGACTTGCTGCGATCCAAGAAGCCCGCCACAGAATCTGCATTCCAGTCGTCCGGTGAGACGAAGCCTGTTCACATTCACCCGACCGACCCCGAAGCAGCTCCGACCCGCATCTCCACAACACTCGACCCAAAATAGGAAGAAGCGCTCATCCAGTTCCTCCGTGAGAACTGGGACATTTTTGCATGGAAGCCCGCTGACATGCCAGGTGTTCCCAGGGGACTGGCTGAGCATCGCCTAAGAGTCGACACGTCTGCAAAGCCAGTCAAAGAACATCTTCGGCGGTCCGCCGTCCAGAAGAGAAAGGCCATCGGTGAAGAAGTGGCTCGACTGTTGGCGGCAGGATTTATCCGAGAGATATTCCACTCCGAGTGGCTCGCTAATGTCGTCATGGTTCCTAAGAAGGACAAGTCGCTCCGAATGTGCATTGATTTCAAGCACATCAACCGGGCCTGCCCGAAAGATCACTTTCCTCTCCCTCGCATAGATCAAATTGTTGACTCGACCGCGGGATGCGAGAGGTTGTCTTTTTTAGATGCTTACTCCGGGTACCACCAGATCCGTCTGTATGGGCCCGATGAAGTAAAAACAGCTTTCATCACTCCATTCGGGTGCTTCTGCTATATCACCATGCCATTCGGCCTCAAGAATGCCGGAGCCACATTTATGCGAATGATCCAGAAGTGTCTACTCACTCAAATCAGTCGGAATGTGGAAGCTTATATGGATGATATTGTTGTCAAGTCACGAAAAGGTTCCGACCTGCTCGCTGACCTCGCCGAAACATTTGCCAACCTCAGAAGGTATGATATCAAGCTCAATCCATCAAAGTGCACATTTGGAGTTCCTGGTGGCAAGTTACTCGGTTTTCTCGTTTCCGAACGGGGAATCGACGCCAACCCAGAAAAGATTGGCACTATTCTCCGAATGAAACGCCCTGTGCGAGTGCACGATGTCCAGAAGCTTACTGGATGCTTGGCCGCATTAAGTCGATTCATCTCACGACTCGGTGAAAAGGCATTGCCTCTTTACCGACTGATGAAGAAGGCTGACAAGTTCGAGTGGACTCCAGAAGCTGATGCAGCGTTTGCCGAGCTAAAAGCTCTGCTCTCCACCCAGCCGGTGCTTGCTGCTCCAATCAGCAAAGAGCCTCTGTTGCTCTACATCGCAGCCACAGGACAAGTCGTCAGTACTGTGCTAACGGTCGAGCGGGAAGAAGAAGGAAAAGCTCTCAAAGTTCAGCGCCCAGTGTATTATTTGTCTGAAGTCTTGACTCCATCCAAGCAGAGATATCCTCATTATCAGAAGCTTGTGTATGGAATATACATGACCACAAAGAAGGTTGCTCATTATTTCTCTGACCATTCAATCACAGTCGTCAGCGACGCTCCACTATCAGAGATTTTGCACAACAGAGATGCAACTGGTCGAGTGGCCAAATGGGCGATTGAACTTCTTCCCCTTGATATCAAGTTTGAGGCAAAGAAAGCCATTAAGTCCCAGGCAATAGCAGATTTCCTCGCCGAGTGGATCGAACAGCAGCAGCCGACTGAAGTTCACTCGGAGCATTGGACCATGTTTTTCGATGGTTCTAAGATGTTGAATGGTTCCGGTGCTGGGGTTGTCCTGGTTTCCCCCAGAGGAGATAAGCTCAGATATGTGCTCCAGATTCACTTTGATTCCTCCAACAATGAGGCAGAATATGAGGCCCTCCTATATGGGTTGCGCATGGCCATTTCACTCGGCGTCCGTCGCCTAATGGTCTATGGCGACTCGGATTTAGTGGTCAATCAGGTGATGAAAGAGTGGGACGTGAGAAGCCCAGCCATGACTGGATACTGCAGTGCAGTGAGGAAGCTGGAGAAAAAGTTCGAGGGGTTGGAGCTCCATCATATACCCCGACTGAAAAATCAAGCAGCTGATGATCTAGCAAAGATAGGTTCCAAGAGAGAAGCCATTCCGAGTGGTGTGTTCTTGGAGCATATACATACTCCGTCAGTCAAAGAAGATCCTTTCACCGAAGAAACTCCGCAGCCCAAGAGTGCCACAGATCCGACTGAAGTTGAAGTCCCAGCGGTGGTCGACTTGATCATGGAGGTTTTGGTAGTCATTCCCGACTGGACGATTCCGTATGTCGCATATATCTTGAGGAAAGAGCTTCCGGAGGATGAGGAAGAGGCTCGACAGATCGTCCGTCGATCTAAGGCCTTTACCGTCATCAAAGGACAATTATACAGAGAGAGCACGACTGGAGTCGGTCAGAAGTGCATAACACCAGAAGAAGGTCGACTCATCCTCAATGATATTCACTCGGGGACCTGTGGTCATCATGCGTCCTCCCGGACCATCGTGGCCAAAGCATACCGAGCCGGATTTTACTGGCCCAAGGCGAATGAGATGGCAAAGGAGATAGTGGATAAGTGCGAGGGATGTCAGTTCTACTCGAATATGTCGCACAAGCCTGCGTCAGCTTTGAAGACCATCCCACTCGTCTGGCCTTTTGCAGTTTGGGGGCTGGACATGGTCGGCCCTTTGAGAACAGGACGAAGTGGCTTCACGCATGTACTGGTGGCAGTCGACAAGTTCACCAAGTGGATCGAGGCTAAACCAATCAAGAGCCTCGACACCGGTACTGCTGTTAGCTTCATCAGGGAACTAATATTCAGATATGGAGTCCCGCACAGCATCATTACGGATAATGGGTCGAACTTTGACTCAGAGGAATTCAGAACCTTCTGCAACTCCCAGGGCACACGGGTCGACTACGCATCAGTCGCCCATCCGCAGTCGAATGGACAAGCAGAGCGAGCTAATGGACTGATTCTCAAGGGACTGAAGCCGCGACTGATGCGTGATCTCAAACACGCGGCTGGAGCTTGGGTCGACGAACTTCCATCTGTACTCTGGGGACTGCGGACCACGCCCAATCGGTCGACCGGAAGAACTCCATTCTTCTTGGTCTATGGAGCCGAAGCAGTCTTGCCGAGTGATCTTCTCCACAATGCTCCTCGAGTCGAAATCTACAACGAAGCAGAAGCTGAACAAGCGCGGCAGGACGCAGTCGACCTTTTAGAGGAAGAAAGGGAGATGGCTCTGATCCGGTCGACCATCTACCAACAAGATCTGCGCCGTTTCCACGCCCGAAATGTGAGAGGTCGAGCCTTCCAGGAAGGGGATTTGGTTCTCCGAGTGGATCAGCACAAACCACACAAGCTTGCTCCTTCTTGGGAAGGCCCCTTCATCGTCACCAAGGTTCTCCACAACGGGGCGTACCGTCTTTACAACGTCGAGCATAATATCGACGAGCCCCGAGCTTGGAACGCGGAGCTACTCCGCCCATTTTACACTTAAGTTTTATCACTCGGATGAGTTGCAATAAAGTACTTCTGTAGTTCATGGGTTTAGAAATAATTGTGTCATCACTTTTTATTTTTGTCCACATAAAAACTCCCCCTCAGTGGGTGACTTAGCCGCGAATCCGTTTCGCCTAAGTTTGTAAAAATCCTACCGAGTGGTGAGCCAGACTCTCACTCGGAGGCTTAGCTGCGAATCCGTTTCGCCTAAGTTTATCAAAATCCTACCGAGTGGTAAGCCAGCCTTCCACTCGGGGGCTTAGCTGCAGTCCAAGCACTCGCCTAAGTTATAAAAATCCTACCGAGTGAAGAGCAATCCTCTCACTCGGGGGCTTAGCTGCAGCTTCGTGCTCGCCTAAGTTTATCAAAATCCTACCGAGTGAAGAGCAATCCTCTCACTCGGAGGCTTAGCTGCAGCCTCGTGCTCGCCTAAGTTATAAAAATCCTACCGAGTGAAGAGCAATCCTCTCACTCGGAGGCTTAGCTGCAGCCTCGTGCTCGCCTAAGTTATAAAAATCCTACCGAGTGGTAAGCCAGCCTTCCACTCGGGGGCTTAGCTGCAGCCTCGTGCTCGCCTAAGTTATAAAAATCCTACCGAGTGGTAAGCCAGCCTTCCACTCGGGGGCTTAGCTGCAGCCTCGTGCTCGCCTAAGTTGTGAAAATCCTACCGAGTGGTAAGCCAGCCTTCCACTCGGAGGCTTAGCTGCGGCTTCGTGCTCGCCTAAGTTTATCAAAATCCTACCGAGTGGTAAGCCAGCCTTCCACTCGGGGGCTCAGCTGCAGTCCAAGCACTCGCCTAAGTTGTGAAAATCCTACCGAGTGGTAAGCCAGCCTTCCACTCGGAGGCTTAGCTGCAGCCTCATGCTCGCCTAAGTTATCAAAATCCTACCGAGTGGTAAGCCAGCCTTCCACTCGGAGGCTTAGCTGCAGCCTCGTGTTCGCCTAAGTTATAAAAATCCTACCGAGTGGTAAGCCAGCCTTCCACTCGGAGGCTTAGCTGCGACCTCGTGCTCGCCTAAGTTATCAAAATCCTACCGAGTGAAGAGCAATCCTCTCACTCGGGGGCTTAGCTGCAGCCTCGTGCTCGCCTAAGTTATCAAAATCCTACCGAGTGATAAGCCAGCCTTCCACTCGGAGGCTTAGCTGCAGCCTCGTGCTCGCCTAAGGTATAAAAATCTTACCGAGTGAAGAGCAACCCTCTCACTCGGGGGCTTAGCTGCAGCCCTGCGCTCGCCTAAGTTACAAAAATCCTACCAAGTGAAGAGCGACCCTCTCACTCGGAGGCTTAGCTGCAGTCCAAGCGCTCGCCTAAGCACAGGCACCTTGCTTTGAACCTGCAAAAGACATTTTGAGCCGAAGGCAATCATATTCAAGTGCCAAATTCAAGTTTGAATCGATATCTAAAGGAACCGAAAGTGCTCAGGCGTCAAGCCTGTTAAAGTTTGTCGGTTACAATTCCACTCGGCATACCGAGGCAAATTTAAAGAGTCGAGCCAGAAGAAGTTTTTTACCCCTCCTGTGGAGGGCTGGAAGGTGCAACGAATTCATCAAGGTCAATTCCGTCGGCGATCCGAGTGGCAGCTGCAAGGAAAGTCTCCATAAAGGACCTGAAGTCGTGCTTCTTGGTATTGGCCACCCGAAGGGCCGCCAGCTTCTCCTCTCGTGCATCTTTGCAGTGGACTCGGGCCAGACACAGAGCGACATCTGCACCACACCGAGCCGAGGACTTCTTCCACTCTTGCACTCGACCAGGGATCGTGTTCAAGCGGGCCATCAGCGACTCAAGGTCATTCTGAAGTGTCTCCTCAGGCCAGAGCGTCGAGTCGATGCGAGATGTGGCGGCCTTCAGCCTTGCGAGATAGTCCACGACAGCTGCGACACGAGACTCCAGTCGGAAAACATCCATGGCAACTTCGTCGTTCACCGGAGAATTGACGGGGTCAAGGTTTGGCTCCAATCGGCTGGTTTCCTCTTCAAAGTTTTGACAAAATTCTGCAAGGGTGATCACTAAGTCAAGGGGATAGTCGAATGGAAGAAGCCACAGTTGGAAATATTTGCCAAACATGGAGGTTTACCTTCAAGCATAAGAAACAGCTTCTTGGCAAGGCCACTCAGGAAGGCCTCCAGTTCAGTTTTCTTCTCAGTCAATTTGCTGACTTGGTCGGTCAAGGCAGCTTTGTCAGTTCTCAGTCGACTGACTTCCTTGTTGGCAATCCCAAGAGCAGTTTTCAGATTGGTATTGTCTTGTTCGAGCTTGGTGACTGAAGCTAACTTCTCGTCAGCAAGCTTGATCTTCTCAGCTAGCTCAAGGTCTTTCTTCTGCTGGGCCTCCCTTACCTTACCTGCAAGTTACAGCGAGATCAGATGCCGAAACAAGCAAGGGGAAAAGCAGTCGTCAGGGTCTCACCAAACATACCTTCGGTCTCCTCCTTTGCCTTTGTCAGCTTCTCCTGAACCAGCTTCAAGCTCAGCTCGACTTGAGTATGTTTTTGTTCCAGCTCTGAGTAGCGAGCCACAAGATCACAGGAGTTCTGCGAAGAACCAATCGACTAAACGTCAAATGTAACTCACTTCCGAGTGAAAAAGGGAAAAACACACGTTTCTAAGACTACAGCCGAATACAAGCATTCGACCGTAGTCTCGGGGACTACACCCAGTGGGTGCACTCAGCGTGCCCCCACTAATCCTGTTGAAGACAAAGTCGACCAGTCGACTTCAAAAAAAAAAAACAGTGTGCCAGACGCATTCTCTAAGACTGTGATCAACTGCAAGCAGTCGACCACAGTCTCGGGGACTACACCCAGTGGGTGCACTCAGCGTGCCCCCACCGGTTTGCGAAATCCAGTCGACCAGTCGACTGACAGAAAAGATTGACATCATAAAGCCTAAGGCCGACTGCCAGCAGTCGACCTTAGCCTTGGGGACTACACCCAGTGGGTGCACTCAGCGTGCCCCCACCGGTTTGCGAAATCCAGTCGACCAGTCGACTGACAGAAAGATTGACATCATAAAGCCTAAGGCCGACTGCCAGCAGTCGACCTTAGCTTTGGGGACTACACCCAGCGGGTGCACTCAGCGTGCCCCCGCTAACACGGAGTTTATTCGACACACCCAGTGGGTGACTAATATAAATTCCGGAAAAGAAAAGTTTTTGGTAGCATATCCAACAGAACAAACAGCAGTCGACTGACCTGGACATTGCTTTGGAGGGCAGAGCTGGCGTCATAAGCTGCCTGGCTCGCATCCCGGATGGTCTTCAGCTGCTCCATCATGAGTCCCGCCTGGCGTATTGCCTCCTTCGCTGCACCAGCTTGGTCCTCTGGGACGTGGTGAGTCGTGAAGAGGGAGGGCTGCTGAGCACTCGTCAGTGGATTCGCGAAGGACACCGTGTGTCGAGTGGTGTTCCCTTCCTCCACAGTCAGAGTCTCAGGCGCCGTCGCATCCTGAGGCACCTTACCGGCGGGCGTTTTCCGACTCTTCCTGCGTGCCAGCGGTTCTTCATCCTCGTCGTCGTCAGGAAGATCGATAACAGTATGGGGCGGAACTGCGAAGAAGAATCAGGATCAGAGGTCGCGAGTCAGTCGACTAAAAACGGTGTTAAGAATACAGTACCTGGATTCGAAGTTGCTGCATCCTCCATCTCGTGGTCATCGGCCCGGGCCGAGGTCTCAGAAGTAGCAGCACTGCAACTCCAAAGGATCAGTCGACTAACCTCAGCGTCGACCAGAGATAAAGTTCGCACAGAATAAGAAAATATGAGCAACACAATTACCCTGATATGGTGGGGATGGACACCTTCATCTTCGGCAGGAGCTTGGTCGGCTTCGATGAGGCCGCCCTGGGCTGCTTCGGCGCCTTTTCAGTCGGCGCCGGAGAGGTGGTCCGAGGGCGCTTGGTCGACTGAGTGGCGGTCGCAACCCCCTTACCACGTTCGGTCGAAGGGTCGTGGACAAGCTTCGACCGCCTTTCTGAGCGCGGTGGAACGACCTCCTCCTCCTCTTCTTCCTCGTCCTCGATGTCATCTTCATCACCTTCATCATCATCATCGTCGTCATCATCCCCTGCAGCATCCGAGTCCCATTCCTCCTCTTCCTGGCTCTCGCCCCCGCTCGCCTCGCCCCCGCTCGCCTCGCCCCCGCTCGCCTCGCCTTCCTCAGTCAAAGCTTGTGCCCCATTGGGCATCGAGTACAGCTCGGTGAAGGCCTAGCAGATGCCCAGACAAGGATCAGTCGACTAGTCGGCAGGGTTAGCAGAAATGAATACGACAAGGACTCAGTTGAGGGCAGAGCAAGTGTACCTTGTTTGGGTCGCTGTTGTGGTCGAGTGGAGGAATCCTTCTGGCTCCACGCGGGTTGTCCCTGTTTCCGGTAACGGCTACCATCCATCTTTCCAGAGTGACATCGTCGACTTCTTCTGGATGGACTCTAGTCTCGTCTTCGGGCCCACAGTACAACCACATGCAGTGGCTCCGGAATTGAAGGGGTTGGATGCGACGCCTGAGGAAGACCTCCAGAAGATCCATGCCCGTCACCCCCTCCCGAACCAACTGCACCACGCGCTCCATCAACATCTTCACATCGGCTTTCTCCTCCGGAATCAGCTTCAGAGGGGAGGGCTTGTTCACTCGGTCCATGGTAAACGGAGGGAGTCCACTCGACTGCCCTGGCGTCGACTGGACCTGGCAGTAGAACCAAGTCGACTGCCAGCCTCTGACGGACTCGGGAAAGCTCATGGGCGGGAAGGTGCTATTATTCCTCACCTGAATCCCCAGGCCCCCACACATTTGGACGACTCGGGTTTTCTCATCACCTGGGCTCGCCTTCTTCACGGTCTGAGAGCGACACGTGAAGATACGTTTGAACAAACCCCAGTGCGGTCGACAGCCCAAGAAACCCTCACACATGGACACGAATGCAGCAAGATAGGCAATGGAGTTTGGGGTAAAGTGATGGAGCTGCGCTCCAAAGAAATTCAAGAAGCCACGGAAGAAAATGCTTGGGGGCAAGGAAAACCCACGGTCAACATGAGTGGCCAAAAGCACACACTCACCCTCTTCTGGCTGCGGTTGCCACTCCTTCCCCGGCAACCTCGCAGCTCCGTGAGGGATCAAACCCTCGTTGGCCATGTCGAGGAGGTCCTTCTCCGTGATGGTCGACTGGATCCAGTCTCCTTGGACCCAGCCTTTCGGCAGGCGGGATCTGGACGAGGACCCTCTGCGGCTGGTGGATCTCCCCTTCGCCTTCTCCGACGCCGACGCCTTCTTGGCACGCTCCAGCGCCGCCGTCTTCTCCTTGGCCATGGTCGCCGGTGAGATGCACGAAGGGAAGTGGTGCGGGGGCGAGAGCGAGCACGCTGAGCAGAGAGGAAGGAGGCAGAGGGAGAGAGGGAGAATGCTGAGGCGCAGCACAGAAATCCTCGCCGGGCGCATTTATAAGGTCTCTTCCGAGTGGCTGACATGTGGGCCCAGTCGATCTAATCATATCTGGGAGCAGTTATGGGGACTGGATACGTGGCGAAAAAGGCGGCGCGGAGATCGAGGCGTCTATGCCCCGTCCCATCCGAACGCCGCGGTCTGCCCCGCTTCGTGCGCGCCCCCAAATTTCGCATCCCGCGGAATCCGCGAGCAACAAATCAGTCTGTCAGACGCGGTGTTTCCGGCGATCCGTCGCTCGGAGATCGTCGAAGCTCGAAAGATCACTCGACGCAAAAATAGAATGGATCGAGTCGACCGAAGACAAATTGCTCCCTGTCAACGAAGAGATTCTTTGATCCAGAACAGCGCACAACTAGAGCGCAAAGGTTAATCGGAAACGACATCAACTCCTTCTTCACTCGAAGCCTCAATCCATTCGGGGGCTAATGATGGGGTTATGTACCTAGGGTAGGGTCATGGACCTGTTCCAAGTAACTTACCCTAGGACATCCCTAGAAGAGGTCGCCTTCCAGTCGACCAACGAGGATTCACTCGACTGGCCTGAAGGACTCGACCACGAAGACTCACTCGACCACCAGGAGGTCAAGAGGCACTCTGCACCGCAACGGCCTGTAATTAAGTAGACTTTATGATAGTAAAGGCACTTTATGTGGGGCGTTACCAGTAACGCCCCAGACTTAACTCACCTTAAACCCTCTCCTACGTGGGCTGGCTGGGGTCCTGGCGCACTCTATATAAGCCACCCCCCTCCACAGGCAGAGAGGTTCGGCACCTTGTAATCCATACACTCATAATCCACTCGACCGCCTCCGGGCTCCGAGACGTAGGGCTGTTACTTCTTCCGAGAAGGGCCTGAACTCGTACATCCTTTGTGCTTACAACCTCTCCATAGCTAGGACCTTGCCTCTCCATACCTACCCCCCACTCTACTGTCAGGCTTAGAACCACGACAACCGGTATTGTACCGGGACCACCGGAAGGGTCCCGGGGGTCCACCGGGTGGGGCCACCCATCCCGGAGGGCTCCATGGGCTGAAGTGGGAGGGGAACCAGCCCCTGGTGGGCTGGTGCGCCCCCTTGGGCCCCCCCTCTGCGCCTAGGGTTGGGAACCCTAGGGCTGGTGCTACACCTCTCCCTCCCGTAGTCGCTTGGCGAAGCCCTGCCGGATCCCTGCTGCATCCACCACCACGCCGTCGTGTTGCTGGATCTTCATCAACCTCTCCTTCCCCTTGCTGGATCAAGAAGGAGGAGACGTCATGCTGACCGTACGTGTGTTGAACGCGGAGGTGCCGTCCGTTCGGCGCTAGGATCTCCGGTGATTTGGATCACGACGAGTACGACTCCCTCAATCCCGTTCCCTTGAACGCTTCCGCTCGCGATCTACAAGGGTATGTAGATGCACTCCTCTCTCTCGTTGCTAGATGAACTCATAGATTGATCTTGGTGAACATAGAATTTTTTTTATTTTATGCAACGTTACCCTACAGGATGTCAATAGCTACTCAATGAGCTAAAGAACGCGAAAATCGGACTCCGGATGTGGAAGTTATGGCCGAAATGGTGAAGTGCACGCAGCTGTTTCTGGGAGGGCCGTGCGCACGGGGTAAAAATGGGCCCATGGGCACGGGGTGTCCAGAGAGTTTTCGGGGGCCCGTGCGCACGGGGTCTGGGGTCCGTGGGCACGGGGTGTTCTGGGACACGCGGGTTTGGCGGATTTCTTTGCGATTTGGGCGGCAAAATGAAGGATCTCGTGGCTGGGGGGGTAAGGGGGGTGGTATGGGAGGGTGGGATGTCGAAGGGACGTACTGGAAGGGCCGTGCGCACGGGGTCTGTCTGGCCCGTGTGCACGGGGTCCCGATGGCCCGTGTGCACGGGGTGCTCTGAGAGCGGACGAACTGCTCCAGATCCGTGGGTAATCTCGAAATTGGGGTCAGGATGGAAGGTCGAGGAAGGTGGAGGAAAGCTAGATCCACTTGAAACCAAGCAAATCCATGGATCAAATCCAACAAAATCTCATCAAAGCAACAAATCACAAAAAAAATTGGGGCTATTTTTGATGGGGAATTTTCGAATTTAGGACGAAAATAACAAAATCAAGCTAGAAAACACGGGGTAGGGGCTCCAAAAACGTGATCAACGTGGCTCATGATACCATATGATGTAGGGTGGAACCCTATGGGGTTGATCTTTCACGTTTGGAGAGGATCCCTACGAGGAACGAAGAACGAGCGGGAGAGCACGAGGGAAATCACGAGGAAAACACAGGAGAACCACTCAAACCAACAAGATTCGATTACACATGCGCTAGGTCGATGAACACAAAGAGAGATACACGATCCACGATCAACAAAGGACGATACAAGAGGTAACCGGGTTCTTCTCCATGAGGAGGTCTTGATGGGGGCCACCCAAGAGGGGGTCTTGAATCCGCTTGGGGGATCTTCTCCGAATAGGTCCTAAGCTCCGAGGAGAAGTAACTAAGTGGATGAGCAAGGCTCTCACACAAAATATGAGCTTATCCTTTGCTAACTCTAAACATAGCCCTAGGTACGGTTTATATAGTCTTGGGGTCGAAGTAGATGAAGAGGGGCTCGGATTGGGGATCACAGCTGCCCATCCTGATGAGCCAGTGCGCACGGGGTCCCGTGGGCACGGTACAGGCCCATGCGCACGGGGTGATCCAGCGTCAACTCTCTGAGTAGTCCGTGCGCACGGGGTCTTCGAGGCCCGTGGGCACGGGGTCGCCTGGGAGATGCAGAGTTGATCTTGTTGCACTCCTTCTTCCTCCTTGTGGCCTTGGGGTCCTTCTCCTACTCCTTTGGGGTGTTCCTCACCAGCTTGTGGTCGTTGGTCTTCATACCTAAGGACACATAGAGCTCTTTGGTGAGGTAGCAAGCAAGTCCAATGGATATTCATGATATTCTCAAAGAAGAGCGGGTTCACCTTAATTCCGGTAGGTCCGCTTGGGGCTTGATGTGCTATGAAGGTGTACATGGAGATGAACGTGGGATGCTCCGCATCAGACTTGGTTTGATCTGTTGAGTTGACCCTGCAGACCACTGACTGACCCGTTCACCGTTGACTTGAACCATTGATTGTTGGCTCGACTATTGACCATCACATTAAGTTGACTTGAATTCCAAAAAAAATCATGTATTCAAAATCACTTGTGCACTTGGAATATCTCAGATTTTTTCTTATGGAACTTCAAGGCAAAAGAGTATCTTCACTGGAATTGCGATGGGAAAACTGGTTATATGTGACAACCACATCTTCTAATCCAGCAGCCAAGGAAAAGGGCAATAAGTGCATCTTTTTATTACAAATTTTGACTTTTTATTCTTTTTTTTTGAGAAATGGAATATATTGATATCACGAAGATACCAATTACACTCTACTTATTTGGTCACCTTCATTAGTTCGTTTGTTCTTCAGGGCTAGTGGCGAAATACATGCATGCATTTTTCTTCTTATATTGGAGCCAGAGGGTTAACCATAAATAGATTAAAGATGTTCATGTCCTAAAAAAAACAATGCTAGATTAGCATGTTGACATTGCACCATGACAATACCAGAACTGACACAGTAAAACCAACGGGTGCGCCTTTAGTATGTATGGCAAAAGCAAATTGGAACGACATCTGTATAGATGGCGAAGGCAAATTGGAATGCAGAAGTGACTGCAATATTTGTGCTCTTGATTATTAGAAGGAAAAGGGAAATATACCTCAATATTTTGTGTACAAGAATATAGAAACCGGTTTCTTTCTTGGAGCGGACAGTGAGACATTACAGTAAGCCGTGGTTCAAAAACAAATCGGACAATCTGAGACGTTTATACCGAGATATGGTCAGCTTCCCCTCCTGATCTGCCTCCAGCAGGACTATGAACGGGCGCTTTTTGCTTCCGGGTCAACGCCGAAAAGCTCGGCTACATCGCGACTGGTGGTCTGGTAAACGTTGATGCTATCCTCCAGCTTTGAAGCAGCAGCAAGCTCATTGCTGTGAGCACCCTATAGCATTTTAGGGTAGAGTAGTTAACAAACATCATCACAATACTATATGTAAAGTGTGCAATAGCTAAACATAGCATGCAGGGTGACATTTTGACTAGTATACAGTAGCGAGCAAGCAAAGCAGAAGAATCATCTCGTATTATTGGGTCAATGTGAGTAACATGCACGGCGGTTGGTTTGGTTGCCATTGAATCATCGTGTATTATTTGGTCTCAACTAGTAAACATGCTCGTGCGTTGCAACAGGAAAACACAAAGTCTAAGGTGTGAAAACAAATATGATTGAGACAGAAGAACCCTCGGAACAACCCCAAGACCTGGATGTATCCCACTATCTGTGCCTTTGATCAATAAAGCTTGCTTTTATCCCTTTGAACAACCCCAAGAACCCTCTGGAATTCTCGAGCCGAATCTTGGCAAGCCTATCTTTCAATAGGGCATTGTCTTGAGATTTCCTTGTGCTTCGCTATGGTATCAAAATGACTATATTGAAAACTTCATAACTTGTAAAAGCATCTGCAGTCGCGAGTATCTAACACGGCTCCTCAAACGTCCGCGGACATGCCTGGGCGTCCGTGGACCATGATCGGTCATCTCTCATTTTGATGTCTTCACAACAGTCTCCCTCATATCCGAACCCTCATATCCATGCAACTCATGCAACGTAAAACATAAACCTATGTAGATCAACAAACAACCAACAAACGGACATAATTTAGACATAGTTCACATTGTAGCACTCATCGGACAACCAAAAGAACAATTGTTCATCACCGGACAATACTTAAACATAAAAAGCCAAGATAAAACGGACAGACGGAGAAAGGTGGATGAAATCACCATTTCCTCAACGTCCCATTCCCCTATCCGTCGCCAGTGCGGCTTTACTCCTTCGTGCAGGCGTTGGTGGCCGGAGAGGCGTCATCGTCGGAGCTGGAGCCGTTGCTGAGGCCCGAGTCGTCGGAGGACGAGATTTGGCCGGTCATCCTCCGGCACCGTGCAGTCCTGCTCCTTGGCCAGCCGAGTAGTTATAGTGAAAACTACATAATTTGTACAGAAAGACTATTTCAATCTCTTTGAAACTAAAATATTGTGGTACATGAAGAAACAATCAAATGCGAGCACATAATATCGTAGACCCAGAAAAGGAACCTGATACTAATGATGTTCCCATTATAGATCAGAACATCTCATTGAGTACACAGTGTGTTCCCTCTCTGGATGCAGGTGAGAGAAATGTTCAAGTTCATAGATTCAGATTGCAATTCATGTATACAAAGTGGTGTTATGCATTTTGGCTGGACTGAAAGAGGGATCACAATTTTGTTATATACATTGCCATTTTCAAGTTGTGGAATCATGCACGTACCTTCTTCCAAACAAAAGTAGTACTCAAGGTCTGAATTCAATTTCAAAGAACAAATCACATGCTGAAGTACATCTTCACACCCAAACTGCACATGTTCTAGTTGTGGAATTCAGAAGGTTAAACAGAACCAAACACAAACCAACACCCCTTTTACTGAATCAATCAACGCAAGCTGGCCATGCTACATATAGGAGGGAATAAGATCAGTTACAGGGGGATCGCCCTGGTGACACAAAAATACACGACCTTGGTCAGGAGGCCCATGATGCGGCGGCCCTTGCCATGGAGGAACATGTAACCACCGCCCAGGAGCCACTCCATCACATGAAGTGCCACACACCCACCATAAAAAAGTTAAGCGCCAAACATTCAATATCTTTACCCTGAAACCAAAATTTCGTCATGTGAAATACATTTCCATCGTCTACTTCGTAAAAGCGGATTGGCCATTATCATATGGTTCACCAAAAGAAAATTTGAAGGATCATTACTGATCTGTACGAAGTGCTTAAAAAGAAGGAAGTAATGAATGGTTGCTATATAATTGAAACTATACACAACTACATATACTCTCTTTGTCCGAAAATAAGTCTTAACTTTGTACTAACTTTATTTGCCAAAGTTGTACCACGGTTGAGACACTTTTTTTGTGATGGAGGGAGTAGTTCTTAGTCAACCTCTATGGACACCTTATTCTATTTTTGTTTGTAGTTGAGTAATTGCCCAAACATCCACCAAACATATGAAAGTTTGTTTGACCCTGCAAAAATCATTATCCAATCCAGTCTGCTAACAATCACATAATATAAATAGAGAATGATAGTAATCGATGGCTAGGGTTTGAACTTTAGTGCTTCAAAATCATTTTTATTTCCATGAATCAGAGAGAGAGAGAGAGAGAGAGAGAGATAGAGAGATGCCGTTGCCACCATGGATGGCTAAGAGAGATGGGGGCAGCAGCCACCACGCTCCTAGTCTCCGGAAGATGAGGGAGCAGAGGCCGCCGAGCTCATTCCGAACCACTAGGGCCGAAGGGACCATGTCTCACTCAGATCTGCTATCATGGGAGTGGGGAAGAGGGAGCTGTATATGGGTTGGGGTGGTGGCACCATAGGAGGGAGGTGTGAGGTGGCCTCACCGAGCGCTTCAGCACGAACAAAAAGTGCCGTCGCCGGCAGCTGGGTGAGGGCATCGGCGCCGCAGGACCACCTCCACATGGGAAATCAGCAGCGATGTGGGGATGGTTATGGAGTGGTGGGAGGAAGAGATGGACAGAGTGGTGGAACCGTCACTCAGATCGGAAGAGAAGGAGACAAGGGAGAGAGGGCAGAGAGATAGCGACGTAGTGTTTTTTTTGAGCGGATGATGTATTAGGAGGTTAGTTGTGGGGGCGAGTGGCATGAAAATTTGGATGGGCTTCGCGCTAAGGGGGTGTTTGTTTCCAGGGACTTATGGGTCTAGGGACTTAAAAAAGTCCCTATAAGTCCCACCTAAACCAAACACAAGGGACTTATGGGGACTTATTGTGGTTATTTGGGACTTATCGAAAAAGACTCTCCCTGAGGAGCTTAGGCCCTGTTTGTTTCATAAGTCCTAGGACTTTTTTAAGTCCCAACTTATAAGTCATAAGTCCCTACGTGTTTGTTTACAGGGACTTATAAGTCCCGAGTCCCTACCTGTTTGTTTACAGGGACTTATAAGTCCATGTTGCACCGCTGCAACGAGGCTCAGGAGAGGGCCTGTCCGGAGATTGGAGGCACTGCTGCAACGAACCAAGGCAGAACGAACCGAGGTGGGGCGGCGACGGGGCGGCGAACCGAGGCGGGACGGCGACGGGGCGAGACGCGGGGCGGCGACGGGGCGAGAGGCGGGGCGGTGACGGGGCGGCGATGGGGCGAGAGGCGGGGCTGCGGCAGCGATTGGACCGAGAGGCAGGCGGCATGCGGGGAACGAGCCTGGAGCGACGCGGGGTAGGTCCGGCCCGGGATAAGTCCCAATAAGCTCCTCCCTGAGAGTCTTATTTGATAAGTCCCAAATCACCACAATAAGTCCCAATAAGTCCCTTGTGTTTGGTTTAGGTGGTACTTATAGGGACTTTTTTAAGTCCCTAAACCAATAAGTCCCTGGAAACAAACACTCTCTTATTGGGACTTATCGATCGCTTCCCCGCATCGCACCTGCCCCGCCCCGCACCTTCCCCGCGTCGCTCTCCTTCCCCGGCCTGCACCTTCCCCGCATCGCTCTCCTTCCCCGCCCTGCACCTTCCCCGCATCGCTCTCCTTCCCCGCCCCGCACCTTCCCCTTCATCGCCCCTCTGCTCCAATCGCCGCCGCCGCCAGTAGCCAGAGCCGCCGCCGCCATGGCCGACGATGAGGAGGACCGGATCCCCTTCTTGTCTCCGTTCCACGCGAATCATCAGGCATCGCAGGGCTCATCCACCGGGGGAAATCTCGGGAGGGGAATGGGATTCTTGGATCTCAACCACAACGTCGACGAGTTCCCGGAGTTGGGCTCGTACCTGCAACTCCTCTTCGACCAGTCCGCCGGCCATGGTCTTCCTCCTACTGGAGCTGGTCGTGGGAGGCCCGTGTCTCAGGGCGGAGGAGGCCGAGCACGGTCTCTCAACTTCGGAGGCCGAGCCGGCTCTCACCTGCGTCCGTTCGTCGCCCCGGGCGCAGCTGCCGTTGAGGGAGGCGTGATAGGGCGTGGGAGGACCGTGTCGCAGGTCACCGGACGCGGTGTACGTCAAGCCCACGGGTCCTCATCGGCCGGCAGTAGAGGAAAAGCTGCGGGGAAGCAACGTGTGTCGTCAACTGCTGCATCTTCAGAAGATGTCGATGAGAATGAAGGCTTTGAAGATGAAGATGAGGATTTTGCTTTTGGAGAGGTAAAATTCTCATTCGTATACATAGTTAGCTTTCTGTCACAGGATGCAAATTCATCTTCTTTATATGCTAGCTATTTGTGTGTGCAATGGTATACCTTGGTGTAGAATTTAAACCAGCTGAATTGTGTACTTGTTTGAATTGTGTACTTGTTGTTTTTGTTTAGAAAAACATTCCAAGGCTGATTGGACAGACGAGCATATTACTGTATTTTGTAACATCGCATGTGAGGAAGCTAGGGATGGGCACTGTGTGAATGGTACTTGGACAAGTAGAGCCTACAATAACATGAAGAAAAACTTTTATGAGCATGCTGGCCTCCTCCATAGTACCAAGCAATTTAAAAATTTCATAACTAGACTCAAGAGCCACTATACTGCTTGGGTGTGGTTGGGCTAGGCAACTGGTTGTGGCCGAACTGGAGATGGAGCTATAACCGCATCGAATGAATGGTGGAAAAAAGTAATTAAGGTACATACATTATTCTGCAAAATACATCTGAATTGCTCACACTTGGTTACATTATTTAGCCTTGTCCTAATTACCTAACTAATGTTGCAGGAGAGACCAGATGTCAGAAAATTCAAGGGTGGCAATCCTGAGTATTTGGATATGCTAATAGAGCTATTTCAAGGTGTGGCAGTTGATGGATCAACAGCTTATGTGCCCATAGATGAAGATGAAGAAGAATATGTTGTTGCCGATGATGGAAATGAGGAGAGTCCAATGAGCACCACCAGCAGGAAGAGGGGAAGCAGCGGCGGTGAACAGTCAGCTTCAAGCCCAGGCAATAAACACAAGAGCCCAATGGTGAAACTAATGACAGGGCTCATCAATACTATGAATAGTGAGAACACTTCTGACATGATCACTGACTATGCAAACAAAAGGCAGGAAGCAAAGGACAAGGCAAAAGAGAAGAAAGCAAACAACACTAAGGAATCCATTACTTATTGTCAACTGTTGGCAGTTCAATGTGGTGCAGAAGAAACAAGTGTTGAGTACTTCATGGCAACTCAACCGTTTGCAGATGAGGCAAACAGAGTTGTATTTCAGAACATTTCAAGTGATCAGGCTAGACTGACTTGGTTGAAGAGGCGGTGCATGATGAAGAAGTTGTCCTAGTGTAGTAGTGATCTTGTTTGTCCTTTTAATAATATATCTATGTAATGGACCTGTGCTGTGTGACCTTGTTAAATGATGAATGCGTGTTACTGAAGAAGTTACTAATGTTTTCAAGTTGACGAGGTGGTGCATAATGAAGAAGTTGTACTAATGTTTGCATGTTTCAGGATGATGACAACAGTGATGATGGGAGCAGCAGTGATGATGAAGCACTGATGTTGTTCATGCACCAAAAAAGGAAGAGAAGAATGATGCAGATGGCCTGCATGATTGGTATGTACTACTTGGACTCTTACGGTAACAAAGGACCTAGAAGAGTACCAATACAGTCTGGGCATGATTGGGTTATGACAACACTAGGCAACGAAACTGGTTGTTACAACATGTTTAGAATGCACAGACTAGTGTTTGAATAATTGCATAGTGTGCTAGTTGATTCCTATGGTTTGAAGTCCACTAAAAAAATGTCATCAGTTGAGTCTCTAGGCCTGTTTCTTTGGATAGTAGGTTCCCCTCAATCTGTAAGACAAGCAGAAAACAGATTTGTTAGGTCATTGGAGACAATTGTAAGGAAGTTTGATAAGGTTTTGGAATGTCTGATCAAGCTTGCAAAAGACATCATCAGGCCAGTAGATCGTCAATTTAGAACTGTGCATTCCAAATTAAGATCTAGAAAGTATGCACCATTTATGGATAATTGCATTGGTGCAATAGATGGGACACACATACAAGTTGTGGTACCAGTTGCCACTGCTACCCAGCATAGGAATAGACACAAGGAGAAGAGTCAGAATGTGATGTGTGTGTGTGACTTTGATATGAGATTCACATTTGTCCTAGCTGGTTGGCCAGGATCAGTGCATGACATGAGGGTCTTCAATGATGCACGATCCAGATTTGGTGACAAGTTTCCAAAACCTCCACCTAATAAGTTTTATCTTGTGGACTTAGGGGACCCAAATAGACCGGGTTATCTTGCACCATACAAGGGTTTAACCTATCATTTCCAGGAGTACCGTGATGGCACAATGCCTAGAGGAAAAAAGGAACACTACAATTTCACCCATTCTTCACTTAGAAATGTCATCGAGAGGTGTTTTGGAGTCTTGAAGAACAAGTGGAGGATTTTGTTTCACTTGCCTAGTTATCCACAGCCGAAACAAAGCAAAATCATTGTGGCTTGCATTGCACTGCACAAATTTATTAGACAAAGTCAACTGCCCGATATAGAATTCGACAAGTGTGATGAAGATGAAAATTATGTACCATTGTCTATGCCAACGACCACAACAAATGATTCAACAAATGAGACGGACAGTGCTGCTATGAATCAATTCAGAGCTTGGGTCGCTGATGGGTTGTGGTCCTTGAAACAACAATGATATGAACAAGTGTTATTCGCTTATGTAATTTTTTTATCTCGGTTGTTATGTACTCTCTCTTATTTTGGTTCTTATCAACAAGTGTTAATCGTTTGTATGAACAAGTATTATTCGCTTATGTAATTTTTTTTATCTCGGTTGTTATGTACTCTCTCTTATTTTGGTTCTTATCAACAAGTGTTAATCGTTTGTATGAACAAGTATTATTCGCTTATGTAATTTCTTTTATCTCGGTTGTTATGTACTCTCTTTTATTTTGGTTCTTATCAACAAGTGTTAATCGTTTGTATGAACAAGTGTTATTTCGGTTGTCACTATTCTATAATTCCTTTGTATGAAAAATGGTTATGTGAACAAGTGTTTTATCAACTTATAAGTCCCTGTAAACAAACAGGCAAGGACTCGGGACTTATAAGTCGATGTAAACAAACAGGCAGGGACTTATGACTTATAAGTTGGGACTTAAAAAAGTCCTAGGACTTATGAAACAAACAGGCTCTAAGTTTCGCAGGCGCGCGCGCACGGATATATTCGGCGTCCGGTTGGCGGCCACAGTCGATCGGGAACATTTGCCAACCTACTGTGTGACAAGAGTGCAATTATTACTGTCCAACGGTTTGATAGAAGTTTTACAAACAAACAGTCAGTCGGTAAAAGTGACTTCTTCCAACACACGTCTGCAGAGAATGTAGTGTCGTGGTGTAGCGAGGCGGGGCAGCGTACGAGGTCGAACCATAACAACGACGGCGGATCCCCTTTAAAGGAGGGATTTTGAGCACTTTTGAAAGATAGTGAAAAAAATCAAAATTTTGAACAAATTTTAATAAAGTGGATTTTTTTGGAAAAAATAAACCAAATATTAAAATTTAGAGTTTTTCTAAATCTTGAGAAAAATTTAGAAAGAAAAACCGGAATTCCGAACATTTTTTAAAAAGCAATCATTTTTTTATGAAATTTTGAAACGAAAAACGAAGTTGTGATATCTCTTGACTCTTGTCTCCACCGTTTGAGATTCCTCATTTTCGATTAACTTTCTCTTTTTTTTTGGCTCGTTGACCAAGCCTAATTGATGCTTTGACATTCTGCAAGCTTCCGCGTGGATGACACGTGCGATTATTATTTGGAGGTTTAGCCGTGCGATTTGGTGGTACCCAGCATGTCGAAGTGATTTTTTCTCTTTTTCTTTTTTGACGTGGGTCGTCAGATTGTAGATCGCATCGGACGGCAAGCAACGCCGACGCCTAGTTGGGCCCAGTTCGAGGCCCAAGCGGCGAGCGGCGGTCGTCCTCCGCCGGCGCCTTCACTCCACGGACGCCACCGCCGCCCATCCCACGGCACGCCGCCCCCTTATAGTACGCCGTCTCGCCGCTCCGAGCCGAGTCCCCTTGGGCGGCGCCAACGAATTGTATTTCTGTCCTGCAGGTCGTCAACTCTGCCAGATTGATGTGAGGTTTCTGGCTGGGTCTGGTTCATTTTCTATGCTTTGCCAACATTAGGAATGCATCCTAATAATACAGTAGTATATCCTTCATTAGGACGAATCTGTAGAAATTTGTAGGATGATAATATTATGTAGTTTCTGTTATATTGATCCGACCCTCATATGAGGTATACATAGAATA